>NW_018408321.1:474614-607728 GCF_002113885.1 Mizuhopecten yessoensis
GGCGGGATAAGCCATTAACGTCATTGTCTGGAGATACGCCGAAATAAGGCCGATCACGTCATATTTTGGAGATACGGCAGAATAAGGACGAGTACGTCGTTGGATGTAGATACGGCGGGATAGGGCCATTTTACGTCATTGTTTGAAGATACAGTGGGATAAGGCCGTTCACGTCATTGTCTGGGGATATGGCGGGATAAGGCCATTTACGTCATTGTCTGTAGGTACAGCGGAATAAGGCCGAGCACGTTATAGTTTGGAGATACGGCAGAATAAGGCCGAGCACGTCTGCGTCTGGAGATACAGCGGGATAAGGCGGTTTACGTCATTGTTTGAAGATACATTGGGATAAGGCCGTTCACGTCATTGTCTGGAGATACGGCGGGATAAGACCATTTACGTCATTGTCTGTAGATACAGCGGAATAAGGCCGAGCACGTCATAGTTTGGAGATACGGCAGAATAAGGCCGAGCACGTCGTCGTCTGGAGATACAGCGGGATAAGGCCGTTTACGTCATTGTTTGAAGATACAGCGGGATAAGGCTGTTTACGTTATTGTCTGAAGATACGGCGGGATAAGGCCGTCCACGTAAGTGTATGGAGATACGGCGGGATAAGGCCGTTTACGTCATAGTCTGGAGATACAGCGGGATAATGCTATTTACGTCATTGTCTGCAGATACGGCGGGATAAGGCCATTCACGTCGTTGGCTGGAGATATGGCAGGATAGGGGCATTTACGTCATTGTCTGGAGATACGGCGGGATAAGGCCGAGCATGTCATTGTCTGGAGATACGGCGGGATAAGACCATCTACGTCATTGTCTGGAGATACGACGAATAATGCCGAGCACGTTGTTGTCTGGAGATATGGCGGGATAGGGCCATTTACGTCATCGTCTGGAGATACGGCGCGTTATTGTCTGGAGATACGGCGGGATAATGCCGTTTACGTCATTGTACGGAGATACGGCGGGATAAGGCCGTTTTCGTCATTGTATGGAGATACGGCGGGATAAGGCTGAGCACGTCATTGTCTGGAGATACGGCGGGATAAAACCATTAACGTCATTGTCTGGAGATACGGCGGAATAATGTCGAGCACGTCATTGTCTGGAGATACGGCGGGGTAATGCCGTTTACGTCATTGTACGGAGATACGGCGGGACAAGGCCGTTTTCGTCATTGTATGGAGATACGGCGGGATAAGGCTGAGCACGTCATTGTCTGGAGATACGGCGAAATAATGCCGATCACGTCATATTTTGGAGATACGGCAGAATAAGGACGAGTACGTCGTTGGCTGTAGATACGGTGGGATAAGGCCGTTCACGTCATTGTCTGGAGATACGGAGGGATAAGGCAATTTACGTCATTGTATGGAGATACGGCAGTATAAGGCCGAACACGTCATTGTCTGGAGATACGATGCGTTATTGTCTGGAGATACGTCGGGATAATTCTGAGCACGTCGTTGTCTGGAGATATGGCGAGATAAGGCCTTTCACGTCATTGTTTTGAGATACGGCGAGATGATACGGCGAGATTAGGCCGTTCACGTCATTGTCTGGAGATACGGCGGGATAAGGCCGTTCACGTCATTGTCTGGAGATACGGCGTGATAAGGCCGTTCACGTCATTGTCTGGAGATACGTCGAGATGATACGGCGAGATAAGGCCGTTCACGTCATTGTATGGAGATACAGCAGTATAAGGCCGAACACGTCATTGTCTGGAGATACGGCGGGATAAGGCCATGTACGTCATTGTCTGGAGATACGGCGGGATAAGGCTATTTACGTCATTGTCTGGAGATACGGCGGAATAAGGCCGAGCACGTCATAGTTTCGAGATACGGCAGAATAAGGTCGAGTACGTCGTTGGCTAGAGATACGGCGGCATAGGGCCATTTACGTCATTGTTTGAAGATACAGCGGGATAAGGCCGTTCACGTCATTGTCTGGAGATATGGCGGGATAAGGCTTAACACATCATTGTCTGGAGATACGGCGGGATAAGGTTATTTACGTCATTGTCTGGAGATACGGCGAGATAAGGCCGAGCACGTCATCGTATGAAGATACTGCGGGATAAGGCCATTTATGTCATTGTCTATAGATACGGCGGAATAAGGCCGAGCACGTCATAGTTTTGCGATACGGCAGAATAAGGCCGAGCACGTCGTTGTCTGGAGATACGGCGGGATAAGGCCGTTTACGTCATTGTCTGGAGATACTGCGGGATAAGGCCGAGCACGTCATAGTTTTGAGATACGGCGGAATAATGCCGAGCACATCATTGTCTGGAGATATGGCGGAATAAGGCTTAACATTTGTTTTTACTTTATCCGCCATATTTATTTCAGCATTACTATGAAGACAGAAAAAACATGTAACGTGATTTATATCCCAGCCATAATTAGAGAAACATGGTAAATTGACATATTTTTATAAACCGAAATGTTGTTATAAACCAATAGAAGCCAAGACTATCACATGTGAATGGTTTCCGACATTGTTACTACAAAATCGTCGCTAGTTAAAAATCTGCACTGAGCGATAGCATCAAGTGCTCGAAAGGGGTCGATTTCGCTGATGTCGATGAAGATTTTCGGTTTATTGTTATCCGCTGTATAGACTTTCTCCAATTTCGACAAACATCATGATCAAATGATAACACACATGTGTTACACACACATGTGTTACACACATAAAATATCATGTATTATAAGGATAGCAAATTTATTGATATTTTGATTACCTTCCTTCCTGATTGTTCGTCCTATCACAGGGCCCGAGAGCAACCGGCTTAGAATCCTCAAGAAATTTTGATTAAATGCAATTATTTTTTCATTTGCGAAAAACACAATACAATATTTTACGGAAAAAAATAATGAATGTATTCATTCCGGGCCGCAATGTCCGGTCAATACAGTGGTTGCTGAGGATTCTCTAAACAACGGAAAGGAAAATTCCGGATATAAAGCGGCGTGATCTTTGCTTTTTAATGTTAATCGTCATCGCAACGACAACAGTGTAGAATATATTTCATTCTCAAATCTGATAAAAAAAAACAACAACATGTGGCGCAAGGCCGATTTCCTGAGTCGGTAAGTTACGGAATATTAAATCGTAAATGTTTAAGACGAAGTTTCAATAGATACTATATAAGATCAAACAATTATTAAACAATAACAACCAAGCAACCCGTTTACTTAAATTAGAAATTAAAAAAAGAACACAAAAAAACTGTCCCTTCAAAATATTTTTAACACTAAGGAATCTCCCCTTTCAGGTATAGACTGTGTGCTGTTATCAACACTTCAATCCTCCGGTGAGAATATTGTAAGAGGGATATGGTATATGAGAAGTCAGAGTTGATGCTGCGTGTACTCGTGGTATCTGCTATATGTCAAAGCCACTGTCCTCACGCGCGCTAGGTGAATTATGAGATTGACTACTAATTTGAATATCATCAAGTTAAGTATTTCAAACCCCGAAACAAAAGTAATCATGTTTATGTGTGGTCGACACGCCATACGTTCGTTAGGGGGACCCTGCCTCACGGGATCGCGTCATCAGTATGTTCAGCTGTAACATTTCCGTTCAGCCGTACTAGATCATATCAATCATTCCTATTGGTTTTTTTGCTAATAGACATTACACGGTGATTGAAGACAGGATCGGAATGACGACTTTTCACGATTTCTGTCAGGCCGCCTGCTTACTTTAATACCTGGAACTCGTCGTGTACAATGTAAGACAATTTATCATCTTTTTTCTCTCTCAATACTTCTAAATAAACAATAAAAAAAACTTTTTACAAAACTTATTCATATTATTCATTGTCCCTTTCAGAGAAGACATCATAAATACATCTTTTAGTAATAGCGTGCTAACATTCACACATTTGCACTCATTAGATCCGTACAGGACAGGATAACGTTCAGGAAGCTAATCAACAGAAATTGACAAGGGACAATATGACGTTAACAAAATACAACGTGATGTATGCATCCTCGACATCTGCTGTTATACAGTCTCCTGTAATACAGCATCCTTGACGTTTTGACTGTGAAGCGTGATGAATGAATTGCTGATGTCTCTCATCAATGAGAAGAATTAATGAAGAGGGTCACAGAATAAGTAACTAGTACATTTGTTACACCTGGTACGTTTGATTAAGTAGAAAATAACGTTGTGAAAATACAGGTGTACTTGTGAAGATTTGAGAAAATCCTTGTGTATATTTTTATGTTGACAAATAACAAATGTGCATTTGAGTTGGTGATTTTTAAAAAACTGATATCGGATAAAAGAAAAAAAGGAAAGTAAACTTATAGTATTATACATTGAACCCACGTCACATAATACTTACTGACAGGGAAGTGTACCGCATGTTACATGTGTGATGATACTATTACCAAATACTGTAAGTCTTAAACTCTATCTGTAGCTTGAATATGTTTGTCTACGTTTGTACCAAACACGTTTATCTCTCTGTTGACGATTGCTCCGAGCTATTGGTCTATGATGCACCTAAGTACACGGAGTCTGCTTCTCGTCAACGCACCGCACGTGTACTGAGGTTTTAATGCGCGTGTTCTATGATAGGTTATTTAAAATCTTTGCGCCGTAATAATTTATATTCACTCTCCAGCAAATTCAAAATGCCAATGACACAAACACGGGTGAAGGTATCGGCGTAATAATAACATCCCCTAAAATAGTCCATCAACCGGATGTTCCTCCTCTGAGTGAACAGGCCAACCCTGGCATCGCACCCATTGATGTCTTCTGGAGTGGTGTTTGCTTGGTAACTGTTCTAGCTATAAAAATTCCATCAAACAATATCGCATATTACTTGTGTTCTTTAATGTGTTCACCTGGCACTGTTTGAAATAGCATTTGAGCAGAAGGCCATGTGCAAAGTGCGGAGAACCACCTGCGGGTCGCTATTCTAAAGTCCGTCTGCAGCAGTATTTTGACATCCTCTGGCCGACAGGATAAAATCACAGACGAAACGCCAAAAACAAGGAGAAAAGATTGCTCTTTAAAGTAAACAATTTCGTTTGTAAGATTGGTTGCAGGTGTTTTAACACAAGTTAAAAGTCGTTTTGGAACATACGGTAAACACTCCTCCCCATCCTCGTGCGTGCTCCCTTGTTGCGGTAGTTTCTGGCTGCAACATCTGATTCCGGAATTCCGTCCAAGTCAGAAACATCAGACTGTCATCGAATCACCATTTATTTAGACACATGTTTCTGGAGACCAGGTGAGAACAATAACCGTCTCGATAAAGGTTACCTATCAGTCTTTTGGGTCGAGATGCAGGTGACAGAACTCACCGTTAAAAAACGAAAAAAACCTAAAAGTTATCAACTCGTTAACAAAAAGTATTTAAGACTAAAAGATGTAGTATTCCATTTTCATTTCTTTAAATAAAACATGTAAAGTAGATAGCAAAAATAAAGAAATTATTTTTTGCAAAATAAACCGTTGAGTTTTGTTCAAATTACTCTAAAACTACTCCTTTTACAAAATTCAAACACTAAAACTTAAAAACATAATGCCATAATGTCTTTGAAAATGTTCCTCAAAACTATCTTCCATATTTAAAGATAAAATCAGTAATAAAAATAATGCATCCGAGCGGATTCTAACCAACATTTTGCTTAGTGATATCACAAACCCTTCAAGTTGACAACTAGACAAAAAGTTACAAGGCATGATGGAAACGGTATTATTAAATCTTTTTGTTGGACTTCCAAATCCCTAAATTAGATTAAGATTTCCTTTCCCACTGCAGGCCAAACAGTAAAACATTACGTGTTAATTCTCGTTCGTACAGTAACCCAACCCCCAAACCCTCTTAATTAACGTTAGCCGTAACACAGACAGCGACATGTATAGTCTACTTAAGGTTTCACGTAAAACTGCCAACAACTGTAACTATGTATTTGGAACTTGTTTTTGCTGGCACGATTATAGCTTTATTAGATCATTTCTGATACGGAAACCATACTTATGGAATGGAATTTTTATGAAAAATTGATTGAGTAATTAACAAAAAATAATCAACAGCAATGTTTTAAGTGTAAAAATGTGACGGGCCAGACCAGTATTCGAACCCTGACCGCCGGCCATTATACTGTCGTTCTAGCCAACTGATCATGAGGTACCTGGGCAGTAGGAGTGCCCTGGTAAAGTTTCTCTAGTTATATAATAATGAAATTAAGAGTACTGTATTATCTGTGCACCGGTAAGATCTGGGAGAAATTGAGAAAACGACAATATTTTTCACGGATCAGATCTATAATCAAATTACATCGAAATATATTTTATCCATTTCGACATTTCAATTGTTCTTTGTCCTGTTTTCCTTCTCTTGTACTGGTATTTGACTGTTCGTTATTCTACGATTTGTACATTTTTGATTTATGTACTATTAAGAGCAGGGCTGGTTAAGATTTAATATCGTCTGCCGTCCGACTCTGTCCGTTATGACTCCCTCGGTTGTTTATTGCATTATATAGTTTACATAGTGTGTGTCAATTATTTGGCTGACAAGCTGTTACAAAATAGTTTTCTCCTGACGAAGTCAAATAGACCAGATACTAGATGGTAAATAAACAGTTGGTTCTCTCACGATTTAGGCTTCAATGATAAAAACCTACCTTCCACAACTACGAGCTATGTAAAGCGGAAAACCGTTTAAGTGTGAGTGGGATGAAGCGAGTATTTTGTTAAATTAATCAACATATACGTATACTATACAGAAAGGTACAGCGGCTGGTTTCTGGACAAGCTGTACCCACTGACATCATGCCAGTGTCAGGGTGTAGAACGGTCCAACAGGTGGCGTGCAGGTCGAACTAAGCCCTGGTGCTACTACCCTTCACCAGGGGCAGATAATTGAAGAATAAATAATATCAAACAAGGGTTGCACTTAAAGTTACTTTTGTCTGAAACTAAATATACATGTATTTGTTTCTCCATCTTCAGGGACCAACGAAGTCGACAATCTCTCGTTGATAAATATTTAGCCTCGGGTTGTTTGAAAACCAAGTAAACATTTCAGGTTTTCCAGACTTTTGTTGAAAGCGCAGCAGTGAATAAAAATGGAGATGAAAATCTCGAGGTGCTATGTCAATTATTTAAAATTTACAAATTAACTCTTCAATGGCACAACACACATCGTAGATTTAACATATTATTGGTAAAACACTTCATTTAAAATCATTAAAACAACACACAAATGACATACACATCAGATGCTAAGTACTCGGCCTATAAGCGCTTAGTGGAAAAGAAATGTGCTCGTAGTTATAAAAAAGACCAGCACGTACAAAAGCCCAGTTTGATACTCGTCCAAAAGTTTGGCGTGTAACAAATTGATTGATTTCGATAAAAGGAAGATCAGGTTTACGGTTTTAAAATTGCCTAATTTAAGTATCTTTTGTAAAATGAATAAACAAAATGGTCTTAGCCTTGAGCGCAGCTTGACAATACGTTACATACTACTTAAAGCATTCTTGTTTTGGGTGGAGATCCCGATGACCCGAACACGCCCCATATCCCTTTTGTTACTAATTGATAAAAACTGCCTATTTTTATATGGAAGTGTTTGATACGTTAATTATTTAGCGAGTTTACCAACCAGTTACCGGGTGTTATCAGCGCTTAATTAAGTCACCTAGACCCATGAAGACGTTCCGTACAAAGGTGTCGGCACACACCATCCCTGCCCTTTTCAGGGAGTTCGCGGGGTCAGGCGGTATATAACTTACTATAATTAGACTATCAAACCGTCGACTAAAACTGTCAGATTTTGTCAAATTTGGAAGAATTTTAATCATGACAATTTGACAGCTGTGTAGTGTGTGACGTTGTTATTAAGGCCGGGCAAACATCTTGTCATTAAAATAAAAGTTAGTTTTGATAAAATCTCCAAACTTCCTGCGTCATTGTTTCCAATTATATATAGACACGATGAATACAACTTTACAGAAATAGGCCTTATACTCTGGGCGTGTATAAGTAATTTCCTCAATACAAGTTGTTTTGAAGTATTGATGTCCTTGGTAAGTATACATACATGTATATTGTATTTATGTCCCCGTATTACCGTCGACATCTGGCTAAACATCCGACAAAATTGTAACATCAACAGAGCAATCCCTGATGTCATCAATATCGAACATCAACATGCATGGCCGTCCATGATGTCAGTAACATCAACAGTGCCGTCACTGATGTCAGTAACATCAACATGGTCATCAGTGATGTCAGTAACATCAACATGGTCATCAGTGATGTCAGTTGATGTCACTGACATCATTGATGGCCCTGGTTATGTTACTGACACCAGTGATGGCCCTGGTGATATTACTGACATCAATGAGTGCCCTGGTGATCACTGACATCAGTGATGGCCATATTAATGTCACTGACATCAGTAATTATCATGTTGATGTAACTTTGCATGATGTCACTGATGTCAGTTACATCAACAGTGCCATCAGTGATGTCAGTAACATCAACAGTGCCATCACTGATGTCAGTAACGTCAACAGTGCCGTCAATGATGTCAGTAACATCAACAGTGCCATCAGTGATGTCAGTAACATCAACAGTGCCATCACTGATGTCAGTAACGTCAACAGTGCCGTCACTGATGTCAGTAACGTCAACAGAGTCATCAGTGATGTCAGTAACATCAACAGTGCCATCACTGATGTCATTAACATCAACAGGGTCATCAGTGATGTCATTAACATCAACAGGGTCATCAGTGATGTCAGTAACATCACCAGGGCCATCACTGGTGCCAGTGACATCAACAGGTTCATCACTGGTGCCAGTGACATCAACAGGGCCATCCATGATGTCAGTTACATCAATTGGGTCACAACTAATGTCAGTAACATCACCAGGGCCATCACTGATGTCAGTTACAACAAAAGGGCCATCACTGATATCAGCCACCTTAAAATGGGCCATCACTAATGTAAATTACATCAGTAGAGCCTTTCCTGATATCAGTGACATCAACAGGGCCATCACTGATGTCAGTTACATCAATTGGGTCACAACTAATGTCAGTATCATCACCGGGGCCATCACTGATGTCAGTTTCAACAAGAGGGCCATCACTCATGCCAGTAACATCAACAGGGCCATCACTGATATCAGCAACCTTAAAATGGGCCATCACTGATGTCAATTATATCAGTTGAGCCATTCCTGATATCAGTAACATCAACAGACCATCACTGATGTCATTAATTGCGAACATAAACAGGGCAATCACTAATGTTGGTAAAATCTTTAATCAATATAACTTTCGCTGACAAAGGCCAAATTTTAAAAGCAATGGAGCTAACAGGAGAAAGAGAATGTAACGGCCAGACCAGGGTTCGAACCCGAACCCTCGGAACTCTAGATTGACGCTCTACTAATCAAGCTACCTGGTCGCCGACGATCGACCCAGTCTAGTTCCGCTACACATGTTAGAGTAATATATAACACCATCAATTTACGGAGTTCTCTGTACTTCCGGTTTCCTTCCTCCTACCCTGGGCAGCCGTATTCTTGATTTTTCCGGTGTTACTACTTTGATTTCCTAAGTTTCTATCCCTTCACAAAGTGTCTCCTGCAAAGCGAAATGAATAACAGTATACCGTACCGTACTCATTAGCAAATGTAATACTGTAAAAACAGACCACAAAGTTGGTAAATACACCCTTAATCTTGTGTAAAATGGGCGGTACTGCGATCATATATCTGTCCATAGCTTAGCGCCTTATATTTAGTATTCTGTTTAAATCGGTACTTTGTTTAATCCTGATCCCTGTCTGTGTGAGAAGTTGTGTCTACTTTACCAACATTTTATTTGTCCAAATCTGAATATTGATCATTAAAACGAAGTAAAGATAGAATAAAGTTAAACAAATTATCAATAATAGCAAATCTGGAAGAAATGCGTCCTATTACTTTTCAGTTGATACAACTTCCGGTTAAACACCAGGGCGGAACAAGTGTCGATGACCAAAATTGGTGCTTGTCATTTAGCTACCTATGTAAAGTTTAAACCATCACAAATCGCTGAAGATTCCTGGTAAAGCCCTTGTCTTTTTCTATTGACGTCTGACTTCCACACTCCCCACGTACTGATAGCCCCGGACTAGACATTATTTCTTCGTCTTCCACACTCCCCACGTACTGATAGCCTCGGACTAGACATTATTTCTCCGTCTTCCACACTCCCCACGCACTGATAGCCCCGGACTAGACATTATTTCTCCGCCTTCCACACTCCCCACGTACTGATAGCCCCGGACTAGACATTATTCCTCCGTCTTCCACACTCCCCACGTACTGATAGCTCCGGACTAGACATTATTTCTCCGTCTTCCACACTTCCCACGTACTGATAGCACCGGACTAGACATTATTTCTCCGTCTTCCACCCTCCCCACGTACTGATAGCCCCGGACTAGACATTATTTCTTCGTCTTCCACACTCCCCACGTACTGATAGCCTCGGACTAGACATTATTTCTCCGTCTTCCACACTCCCCACGTACTGATAGCACCGGACTAGACATTATTTCTCCGTCTTCCACCCTCCCCACGTACATACTGATAGCTTCGGACTAGACATTATTTCTCCGTCTTCCACACTCCCCACGTACTGACAGCCCCGGACTAGACATTATTTCTCCGTTTTCCACACTCCCCACGTACTGATAGCCCCGGCCTAGACATTATTTCTCCGTCTTCCACACTCCCCCCGTACTGATAGCCCCGGACTAGACATTATTTCTCCGCCTTCCACACTCCCCACGTACTGATAGCCCCGGCCTAGACATTATTTCTCCGTTTTCCACACTCCCCACGTACTGATAGCCCCGGCCTAGACATTATTTCTCCGTTTTCCACACTCCCCACGTACTGATAGCCCCGGCCTAGACATTATTTCTCCGTCTTCCACACTCCCCACGCACTGATAGCCCCGGACTAGACATTATTTCTCCGTCTTCCACACTCCCAACGTACTGATTGATAGCCCCGGACTAGACATTATTTCGAGTGTTAATATAAAGATCTGTGGTCTGCCATTATCAATTAATCAGTATTATTACTGGTACATCAACACCTGTTACGGTATCGGTGGTCTGGCTCAATGATGTTTATATATAGTTATATGGTACTATTTCGATGTTCACTATAAATAACGTTGATGTCAAAGTCACTGATAAAGTGTGGCAAAACACTGTGCATGTAAGCCTGCTTCAGGATTGAAATACATATTCCTAACAATTATGATAGGATGAAACCAAATTGCGTAATTACAAGCACATTTCATGATGTACGCATCTTAGATAACGTCTTTGAACGGAACTTTGCAATTTACGTTAAAAACAACAAAGAAAAATTCTATTTTACCTTTCTGAGTGGTTGATTTTGTCCATGATAATGGCGGGACAGTCCATTTACGGAACAGGGGTGTAATTGCCATGTTCGGCTGCAAAACAGCAATCGGAAATCATTCGGTAATTTCCGTCAAAGTTTGGATATGACGTCACGACGGTATGACCGGAAAACACATGAAATAGTCCTTGGTACTATGCTTTGATAACAACACTGCAAATTGTATAAGTTTTATTTCGATGCTGTTCAAGTGAAATGTCAGTATACTTATAGTTACCAACAAAATATAATGTTGTATATGATACAATATCAAACTATGTAGCGCTACATCATTGATGTATCGCTACATAATGTAATAATCAACTTGAACTAATTCATTCAACTAATTCATTTAACTAATTCATTCAGCTAATTCGTTCAATTATTTAATGAAGAATGTCATCAAATTGTGATGTCGCAGCGCAATTAGAAAATATCAAACACTTTTTGCACGCTATTTAGAACAACACCCTGACGTGGTATGGCGTAATACGATATCTTTAGAATATCTTTAGCAACGTGTAGTGATCGTTACACCAAATTTTCAATTACGACATTTTTCAGAAAGAAGTCTTTACAATGAAGCTGAAATGTTGAACTAACACCAGTTTAGTACTTTGGGAACTTTTACATATACATCGTGTCTCGGTATTTCACGTGTATCTGATATGGACTGAGTCGATTACGATATTTATCAGACAACTAGGCATTTCCCGTCTAATAACATTAGCATTGTGACGTCATAATCGTGACGTTTGGTGTCCTCGACACCTAAACAGTTTGCTGGCATAACTAAATGACTGTTCTATGTAAAAGGACATTGAAGAAACTCATGTTGTTTGAACCTGATATTTTAATGCGTAATCGTTAAGATTGCTGTTTTTATTAAGTATTTGTGTTTACATGAAAAAGAGAACGTCACTCCTACACTTCACAGTTTTATTTGTTAACGTCGTTCATAATGGCATTTTTTTGTCATTCCTAATAAAAAAGAACGCATAATGAAAACTTACAAATTCAAGAAATTGCGTTCTGTGTGGAATTCATTTTAGATCCAACTGAGAATGCGGGTCTATAAAGCATTTGTCGTGTTTCCTATCATGCATTGTTGATGTCAAAACACGCACGTACACATGCCATAATTGTGACGCTGATGACGTCATAAATACCTACATACACGATGTGCACTGAAGCACGACCGCCAGACCTTCAGATTTAACAATGACCTTGATCAGTCTTGTCCAAGGTCATGAGGGCATTTACACCATACTGTAAGAAAACCAGGTGTATTTTATTTACGTACCAGCCAATTAAATCTACATTAACAGATATCGAATAGCCATGTTATGGTACGTACGTAAGATGCCTTGCCCCGACGAGTGTTTCTATAAACGGGGAAGGTGAGCTGCTCGCAATTTGACCTCATGGTAATTTTTTTCTTTGGCAAATTGCTATCTCTCTAATCCGAAATAAATGGATTATATATATGGACAAGTCAGTGTATATGATGATCTTTAGAACAAGGAATATATACACGATCGGACTATTTCGGCAATAACCTCATTTTAGAATAAAGGGTTTGCTGTAAAAGGCAAAAAGGGGGCAAAGTTTTCATTTTTGAATATTCAGCAAGTCTTTGATTACATAACGTAAACCAAATCTGTATAAAACGTTCATTATGGATTGAAGTAGCGGGAATACCGATACCAAGTCTTGCCAAAATGTCTTAATATCAGGGTTAAAATGTTTGACATTTTTGGGGTAGTGATTGAAAGAGATGATAGGGAAACTCTTCCGGTGTCTTGTTTCTTGACTTCTATTAACATGTGATATCCCAGGCTCTCCCTCGCAAAATTAGTAGAAAACATTATCGAAATTATCTGATGAATTCAAAGTGTTGGGACTTTGTAGTGAGAATAAATGGTATCGGTACCGCTGTTGTGTTGTTCTACAAAGGTACAGCTCTCTTTACACGTGACGGAAATAGCACATGCGTGGCTTAGTCGGCTTACCACCATCGCAAGGCAGGACTTACACTCTAATCCCCCGACAGGTCGGGCCTGCCTATAGGTGTCGCTACACCTGCCGCTATAGCACTACACGGATTACCCGGATGTATATTGGGGATTACCCGGATGACCGAACGGCCTGTCCTCTCCACTTAATAGCGGCGTATCGTTACATCTCACTGTTTTAAACATTGTTTTTGGCATCCGGGAACACTATAAGTTTTAGAATGTTATTTCTATTAAAGCTTAGGCTGCATTGTTGTGATAGTATGATAGTGTGTAGAACAGAGAAGTCTACCACGTGACCCGTACCTACCCCCATTGTTACGTTCGAGATAACACGAGATAACGCGAGATGCTTAGAACCATCACGCCAGGCTAGTGCACCAACGCCAATTTAATATAAACGTTATCTTTTCTTAGTGTAAAGTACAGCTGACAAAACGCGTCCAAATCTAGTCACCAATCCATCATCCAATCTAGATCGTCATTATGCTTTCAGAAGTGGACCGAAACGTTACTCCACCAGGCATGTTCTGGGCTTTGGAGGAGATCCATACTGACGAAATGGTTCAGTTTCGGGAATAGTAGGGTCGACCCATACTTACATTTAAGTTCCTTTCGGAGATCAAAGGGGATCCATACTGACTATCACACATTAAGCTTACAAACCACAACCCAAAGTTTATTTTTTCCTTCATTTGAAACTTTTCGGCAAGATGTCAGAACAGCGGTGCTCAGATTTCGGGTTTGTTCTATCACATTAATACCGGAAATGGAAATAATTTGCTCGATATATTAGTTCGTTCAGAAAAAATAGACTATATAAAACATAAATGTATGTGGCAGAGACGATATTTGTGATATCTGTTATATGTTTGTTTTATTATAATATTACGGTATATTCCTATGTTCTGATATAGTATTAGCGATCTTTATATTGTGGTATAGTTAATTCCTTATTTTGGCCTCTTGGATTGTTATGGTTGTATGCATTTTTATTGGTCAGTTTTGAAAGTTATCCCGTTGTCACCCTTGGGTTAGCCAATGGTCAAGGTTTTCTTCGTTTCCTTTGTGTGGCCGGTGGTTTTGGCGCGATATTTATCAGAGACTACATGACGTCTTGACGAAGCAGACAAGACAGGACACTGAAATTACGAGTACACTTAAAAACCTCGGATAAGTCCGTACGACTTCAAATGGCCCTGTTCCACAGATAGTTTCTATTTTAAACTTATAAGAATGTATTGATGATTTTTTTTTATTTACTCTTTGCTATTTATTAAGTAACCTCCGTATCCATAAATACTGAGTTAAGATAAGATAAGATTTACATCATATGTTCAATATTATATGTGTATAAATATCAGTAAATATTATGTAAATCGAGATATAATATAATTGATAGAACTGATAGAACTATAATCTTACATGTAACATCTTAAGATAACTTCTTGTTAATTCAAATTGTGCTACATGTATATGTGCGTTATGAATGAGTTGTAGATCCTATACATATCTGAAGTGTAATTGTTATACAATTGCAAGGTTAAATCATTTGTGTCAATGGAATCGGAACTACGCACAACAAATCGAGAAGAACTCTCTCAGTGTTTGTTGATCTTTTAATCTACAAATCCACCACTGCTACATGTAGACGGAAAATTTGTTAATTATTGCGAAATGAACCGACCAATGTGTGATAGTTGTTGTAATCTGTATATTGCTGCCATACCTGTGTGCGTTCTTTATAATAATTGTTGTAATTTGTACATGGCTGCCATACCTGTGTGTGTTCTATATAGCTGTTGTAATCAATATAAGGTGACCATATGTGTGTGTGTTCTATATAGTTGTTGTAATCAATATAAGGAGACCATATGTGTGTGTGTTCTATATAGTTGTTGTAATCAATATAAGGTGACCATATGTGTGTGTGTTCTATATAGTTGTTGTAATCAATATAAGGCGACCATATGTGTGTGTGTTCTATATAGTTGTTGTAATCAGTATATGGCGGCCATACCTGTGTGTGTTCTATATAGTTGTTGTAATCAATATAAGGTGACCATATGTGTGTGTGTTCTATATAGTTGTTGTAATCAGTATAGTGTGGTCATACCTGTGTATGTTCTTTACAATAATTGTTGTAATCTGTATATGGCTACCATACCTGTGTGTGTTCTATATAGCTGTTGTAATCAATATAAGGTGACCAAACCTGTGTATGTTCT
The DNA here is from genome assembly GCF_002113885.1 of Mizuhopecten yessoensis. Classification (NCBI taxonomy): domain Eukaryota; kingdom Metazoa; phylum Mollusca; class Bivalvia; order Pectinida; family Pectinidae; genus Mizuhopecten; species Mizuhopecten yessoensis. Next base: position 490,333 of record NW_018408321.1, read on the forward strand.
TTATAGTTGTTGTAATCAGTATATGGCGGCCATACCTGTGTGTGTTCTATATAGCTGTTGTAATCAGTGTAAAGCGGTCATAACTGTGTGTTTCTATAAAGTTTTTGTAATTTGTGTAAGCTGGCCATACTTGTGTGTGTTCTATATAGCTGTTGTAATCAGTGTAAGGTGGCCATACCTGTGTGTGTTCTATATAGCTGTTGCCATAAATATATGGCGGCCATACCTGTATGTTTTCGATATAGCAGTTGTTATCAGTGTGAGGCGGTCGTACCTGTGTATGTTCTTTATAGTTAATGTAATCAGTGTAATGCGAATATGCCTGTGTGTGTTCTATATAGCTGTTGTAATCAGTGTAAGACAGCCAAACCTCTGTGTGTTCTATATAGCTGTTGAAATCAGTGTAAGACAGACATACATGTTTGTGTTCTATAGAGTTGTTGTAATCAGTGTAGGACAGCCATATCTGTGTGTGTTCTATAGAGTTATTGTAATCAGTGTAGGACAGCCATATCTGTGTGTGTTCTAAAAAGCTGTTGTAATCTGTGTAAGGTGGCCATATCTGTGTGTGTTCTTTATAGCTGTTGTAATCTGTGTAAGGTGGCCATATCTGTGTGTGTTCTATATAGTTGCTGTAATCAGTGTAAGGCGGACATGCATCTGTGTGTTCTATATAGCTGTTGTAATCAGTGTAAGGTGGCCATACCTGTGTGTGTTCTATATAGCTGTTGGAATCAGTGTAAGGCGGCCATACCTGTATGTGTTCTATATAGCTGTTGTAGTCAGTGTAAGGCGGCCATGCTGGTGTGTGTTGTATTTAGTTGTTGTAATCAGTATATGGCGGCCATACCTGTGTGTGTTCTATATAGTTGCTGTAGTCAGTGTAAGGCGGCCATATCTGTGTGTGTTCTATATAGTTGCTGTAATCAGTGTAAGGCGGCCATGCATCTGTGTGTTCTATATAGCAGTTGTAATATGTGTAAGGTGGCCATACCTGTGTGTTCTATATAGCTGCTGTAGTCAGTGTAAGGCGGCCATGCTGGTGTGTGTTGTATTTAGTTGTTGTAATCAGTATATGGCGGCCTTACCTGTGTGTGTTCTATATAGCTGGTGTAATCAGTGTGAGGCGGCTATGCCTGTGTGTGTTCTATATAATTGTTGAAATCAGTGTAAGACAGTCATATCTGTGTGTGTTCTATATAGCTGGTGTAATCAACGTAAGGTGGTCATACCTGTGTGTGGTCTATATAGCTGATGTCATCAGTATATGTCCGCCATACCTGTGTGTGTTGTAGCTATTGTAATCAGTGAAAGACGACCATACCTGTGTGTGTTCTTTATAGCTGTTGTAACATGTGTAAGGTGGCCATACTTGTGTGTGTTCTATATATCTGTTGTAATCTGTGTAAGGTGACCACATGTGTGTGTGTTCTATATAGTTGTTGTAATCAGTATATGGCGGTCATACCTGTGTGTGTTCTTTATAGTTGTTGTAATAAGTGTTAGGCGACCATACATGTGTGTGTTCTATATAGCTGTTGTAATCAGTATATGGCGGCCATACCTGTGTGTGTTCTTTATAGCTGGTGCAAACAGTATATGGCGGCAATACCTGTGTGTGTTCTATGTAGCTGGTGGCGGCCATACCTGTGTGTGTTCTATATAGCTGTCGTTACCATTATATGGCGGCCATACATGTTCCTGTGTATGTTCGCTTTAGCTGTTGTTATCTCTGTAAAGCGGCCATACCTGTGTGTGTTCTTTATAGCTGTTGTAATCAGTGTAAGGCTGCCATACCTGTGTGTGTTCTATATAGCTGTCGTTACCAGTATATGGCGGCCATACATGTTCCTGTGTATGTTCTATTTAGCTGTTGTTATCTCTGTAAGGCGGTCATATCTATGTGTGTTCTATATACCTGTTGTAAGGTGGTCATACCTGTTGCGTCTTTATGGTTCTTGTTATCTCTGTAAAGCGGCCATACCTGTGTGTGTTCTATATGCCTGTTGTAAGGTGGCCATACCTGTATTTAGTTTTTGTAGGCGGCCATACCTGTGTTTTATCTATATATCTTTAGTAATCAGAATTAGACGGCCATAGCCATGTGTGTTCCATATAGCTGTTGTTATCTGTGTTGGGCGGACAAAAAAACTACCTGTTTTATTCTCTTTTTTGTTTCAATGATAAATTTAAGCCTGCTACAAATATCTGACCAGGGCACCCAGGTGACCGTATCGGGCTGTATTGGAAACGATCAAGCAGATTGTGTATATTTTAAAGTAAGGTCAGAACACTAGCGAGGAGTTTTTAATGGCTCAGTTGGGCTAAATATACATGATGTTCAAAGCGTATACAGATTGGATACCCAGATCACCCGCGCTAGAACACGTGCTGGCACGGCCCGGCGGTGCGCGTGTGTGGTGCAGGGGTTGGCAGACCCGACTTGGCATGAATGCTAGTGTAGCACCTGTTGTGTAGCGCTAGGCGCGCGATCGATCACCGCCCGTGGGCTATGTGTGACATGCTCCTTTCCCTCCCCAGCCCCGAGGATGGGAGGGGAGGTGGGGGTTACCCCGTCGACAGGTGGTCGTGTCCTGTGTTAACACTTGTTTAGCAGCTCTGGACCCCACTGAAGTATTTTAAGACATGAAACATTCCATGAAACCTCCGTATTCATTTGTCTTGTACTTTGAATTGCTTCTACGACGAAATCCAGATTGCTTGAACAGAAGCCAAGACAAAAACGTTGGACGACTGTTTTCCTTGTACACAATGGGAACAGATGTACACTAAAGTGAACGTATAATTCTGTTTGACTGCTACCAGCAGCTGGGAGAATCGCTAGCGTTTCGGGTGCCAATTCTACTTGAGACACAATGATATTACCACGACTAATTTTACCCGTACTTGATGGGTTCTGCAGCCTTTACCATCCCATTCTTCACGTACTTTTTCTGCGATGCTGTCAAGCCGTGTGGAACTCTTGTAGGTGGTACGGTATACAAGAAACCTTCAAACGAGCTCTTGAACGTAAAACAAGAAGATGTTTATACTTTATATATTTAAGTAGCAGGGATTTGGCGTAAATCAAACAGATTTTAATCGTCTCCTTTCCGTTCTTGTAACAGATATACAATCGGCAGCAATAAGAAATCAGAAGTTCTGTTTAACACACAATTTGATTGCGTGTCAGAGAAACAATATTGATTACGTTTCACACACAGCCTGCTACGTTTATCACTGCTTATGTTTTTGATGGCGTTAGCGTGTATTGTTTTTTCCCACACCTACACGACTAATTACACTTCATTAGAGAAGTGGCAGTATCCCAATCTCTAATAAACTTACACCAAAAGCACTTGGCATGGCCCTCCTACGTCACACCACCTGTGCCAGGTATCATCCGGACACAATATCTAACGAGCATGTCGGAAACTTATTTAGAATGTCGGTGTACCTGTAACATATTGGTATTGTCAACAAAAACAAAAGCGACTAAACTACTATAGTAACCAGTGCGATACGCTTGTAAGTCAGACGGCGGAGACGATCTGGTCAGCGAAGGTGTGATTTGAACATTAACTTGTGAGCTGAATAATGATTGGCGATTCCTCTGATTGTCTGAGGGGTGATGGGAAATTCCACTGTTTGTCCGGGGTGTAATGGGAGATTTGATTGGTTGTCCGGGATGTACATGCAGTGGTTGCCTGCCTAAGGTGCGGTAGGAGGGTCCACTGTTTGCCCGGGATGAAACGGGAGATTCCGCTCTTGCCCAGGGTGTATTTGAAAGACCACTGGTTGATGAGGGGTGATGGAAGATTCCACTGATTGCCCGGGGTGTATTTGAGAGACCACTGGTTGATGAGGGGTGATGGGAGATTCCACTGATTGCCCGGGGTGTAATGGAAGATTTCACTTATGAACTTAGGTGTGAACGAATATTCCACTGGTTTACTGAGAGGTGATTGCGAGGGTTATACCACTAGTGGACCTAGGTATATGTGCCATTCCACTGGTGGACTCATGAAGGGATTTCTCACTGATGGACCGAAGAATGATAGAAGATTCCATTAACTGCCAATGTGTTATGGAAGGTCTAATGGAATATTCCACTCGTGATTTTGGGTGTTATATGAAGGTACAATGGCATATTCTACTGGCGGACTAAGGCGTGTGATAGAGCATATTTCACTGTGCGGCAGAAGTGAATGGTAGATTCCCCCGATATGACTGAGGCATGATGGGATATTCCATTACTTGGCGCATGAGCAGATTTTGAATATGTAATCCGAGTGAAAAGGAGTACTTGGAGGACTTTGCTGTATTTGCCTGTGATCTTTATCTAAGATTTTGTTAAATCTAAACAAAGAATTCGTAAAGGACCCCGTACATTTTTTCATTAGCATCAGGTCTGTAGGCGATAGATTATAAGTGCGTCCCTCATCGTGTCCGTTCCAACTTTAAGGGATACACTAAATATGCAATCGTCCGGGTAGTTGCAAACTGGAAAACCACATCCGGGCTCCAACAATGTCGGTAAACTTTCAATCGTGCATTAACATCATTGAAAAGTAAAGACAGCCCAAAGAAGTTTAATTAATTGAGAATCTGCAGAAATGTCTAGATCAACAAGAAATACGCGTCGACCCTGATGATGACACCCTTGGTTACAGCGGGTCTTGCATGACGCTGTTAATAGGACGGAAGGCACAAAACAAACCGAACTGACATGACGCTTTACGCCGTGTGGTAACCAACTAATCATGGAGCTATAGGCGAGAGAGACAAAACGCAAAATTAATTATAAGTTCCATAGCATAGCAAATCCCATTTATTCGAAGAAGAGTGTCATTTTCAATCCCTTTTCAAGCTTGTAATCGTATGAGACACCACACGATCAACATCTAAGCCACCCGGATGTTTGACAGGTACACATCTTAACGCGCCACTCGTCACCACAGGGTGGTTCGTACACAGCGCTTAATGACAAGGTTTTAATGAATCTACCCAGTAATTCAATCATTTGAAGGATGATAAGAAGTCAGCTTGTGATTGAGAGTGTCACAGGGAGACGGGTGGTTGTGTTACAGGTGTCTTCTGGACAAAGAAGTCATCGCTAACACTACAGCGTCATTTTACAACATGTCTACATATACGAGGATGAACGATACATTCCAAAATGTCATGTTATAATCGTTTTAAATTAGACATGAGTAAACTTACATCCAGTGTTGGTCGGACAAGAGTACGTTTATTAACCTGTCAGTCACTCGGAAGGTCGATCGTAGTACCGATCCAGGATAACGCCTCTATCTGCTACGAAGATCGGTCGATCGTGGTACCTATTCAATCTGTCACTCGGAACGACGAGTACCAATTCTGCCTTTCTGTCACTGGGAAGAAGTACCAATTCTGTATTTCTGTCACTGGAAAGAAGTACCGATTCTGCCTTTCTGTCACTGGGAAGAAGTACCAATTCAAGCTTCCTGTCACTCGGATCCTCGAAATACCAATTTTGACTTCCTATCACTCGGAAGATCGGGGTAGCTATTCAGTCTTTCTGTCACAAGGAAAGTCGGAGTACTATTTCTTCCTCCCCGTAGCTCGGAACGTCGGAGGCCAATTCAAGCTTCCTGTCACTCGGGCCGCCGTCTACCAATTCTGGCTTCCTGTCACGTGGAAGGTCCGAGAACCGATTCAGGTTGTCTGCCGCTCGGTAGATCAGACTATATATTGAGACATTCTATTACACGAAGGTGATTTTGCTGCTTCAGCCTATATATAACTAGAAAACATCACCAATCACAATCAGGTTTGGATAGTTAATTGTCACAATAAAGTTTGGGCCAGGACAACAAACAAAAATAGATTGACCCATGAACCTTGACAAACAGGTTTGCACAGGTGTCAAATGATACAGAACAAAGTGAACATGCATATAGATACATACATCGTATAGTAAAAGTACAGCAGAGCAAACATACTCTGCTCTTAATGAAGAATCAAGTTTAAAAATAAACAGCTTTACAAGTAAATGATATTACTACCATTAAATAATGACACTGCTACACCTTCAGTGTAATTGACCTACTTAGCCCGTTTATTGTTTTTGCTTCACGTTGCAAAAGGGTCGATGATAGTATTAACTTCTAGCACCATGTCAAGATGTTACTCTCGAGTAGCTCTTGTATCGAAGGGTAGGCTAGGTCGCAGCTTCACGTGCACCTATAGTGTGGCAGGATTAGTTCAACCACAAACAAAACAAACCTGAGTGTGTGACCCAGTTCTGAATTTTAGTAGTGGCTATTAAGGATATATATCGTATAAAATATTCCATTTATCATACAAAATTACTTTGGCGCTCTGAGAAGGTAAACTTTTATTTAAAATACCTTTTTTTCCATGATCTTGCATTTTTGATCTCGTCCCATCACTTACAGACGTTGTTCAATTATGCGCTAGCTACCGTCAGTTGCTCGTGTCATTTAGCACCAAACGTGTGGAGCGGACACGGTGTGAAAACCACAAAATCTACCCCTCGATAGATGTGTCAGCTTTATCCCCTAAGAGGAAACGTGTTTGGATTCCTGAAATGATAAAGGTTTTGTATAAGTACTAAAATGTAAGTGTTGGGTCAAACTTCCATTCATTTGTACGTAACTGAGTACGGCCAACAGTACGTATATTATAACATTGATTACGTTCCTAATAGATGATAAGAGTGATGAGCTGCTAGGTACTGTCTACCTCCCACACTGGTGTCAGGGGATACGTACATATAGTAGTACAGAATAATTACCTCAACACTCTGTAAAGTGAGAAGGTCGGGGATCACAATACTAAATACTTAATGAAATGTTGAAAAAAAATCACTCCTGTATACCCAACAGTCTGTCGCTGATGTCAACTTTCATTTTGTCACCATCTTTTTTAATTGAATTAAGATCATGCGAGTTTTATAGCAAACCTTGGTTGTGTGACTGAGGATCAGTAGACCTACGTTCTGCGAGATTTTAACGCTATTTTAGCATCATGGTTAGAGATAAAAACCGCTGGGTTCGAATCGTCATCGGCTTATTAAATAAATGTCAACAATCAGTTGAATTCTAATATGTGTATATATACAAATACATATTAGATTATTTATTCTTCAGAGACGATAGTGAATGGTATGGCACGCGGTCGTTTCAGTTGTTTGACATCAAATTGCACATGAAATTAATGCTGAATTACTTGTGTCTGAAGCCGAGTAGAGACGTTTTAAACAAACAGCATTCAAGGAGCATGTTTGCAGTTGGCGGTCTTTGAAGGCTGATTCAGCCGAACATAAATACGCCTGTTTCGTCGCCTAATTTGGAGATAGGTGGCGCCAGACGTCGTGTCAAAGGTCATCGTGATGTCCCGTAGTTCCGTATCCCGACACGCCATAGACATTCGGATGCTTCACCTGTCATCAAAGCTAACTCCAAACAATATCGTCTGCTTGTCAATCAAGGTAAGCTATCTAGTCGACAAAAAACGTATTTATCTTCATCATTTTGTATTTTATCTGAAGTATTATCAATAAAATTGTAATAACCAAAGCACTTTTCGCCTGAAATTATAACGACTGAAAGACATTGGAGTATACCACCCTATCTCCTTTGTCCTAATATGCGATCGAAAAGTACTATTAGGGAGGGGGAGGCCATAACGAATTAATTATCATCAATAATAATCGTCACAAAACAGGAAGAAGGCATATAGACATCAAAAGTTCGATGCACAAAGTTGAGTCTTGTTTATAAGAAGTATTATTCACCCAACTTACGTTATTTTAATTGTTCACATTCAGTTTAGTCTACTAATATATGTTTCTTTTGACACACAAATGTTATACAGTCTTAAAAGACGTAGGACACATTTTCCGTGGCGTGGCATGGCGTTGATTCATTAATCAGCAATAGTCGAAGGCGTTTGGGATTGAGAACCGGAAACAGTATTTTTGCCTTCAGCGTTCCTGCAGCTGCGAGTTTGTGAACCTTATGTTTTATAGGTATATGCACCGGAAGTTTTCTGGTAAGCACATGTGTATTGTGGGGAAATCCCGTACCCCCGGGCTTTATGCGGTGTAAGTGTCCATATATCCGAGCCCCTCGACCGTGCAAGCCGCAGATACCACCAGCAACAAGGGACTCCGTTGCACTGCGAATGGTGCAATCAGTCCGTTTCGAAAATGACTTTAATTAAAGTTCTTTATTTAGAATAAAATTTACAAATTAGAACTGGCATGGTAAAATTACAAGACATATTAAAACTACATTGATAAATTACAAAATATATATTAGATTCCCGTTAAATTGACAAAATAATTTATTACTATCCCAATATAGTCTTAATATTATCCGACTGAATTAGAAAACATTAAAAGTTTATTAAACTAACAAGCCTGTCCACACCTATATCTGACTTTTGACTTATGTTAGCGTTTTCAGTCTAGAAAATAACAAATGCGTACAGGTGTTTAGTGTGTATAACAGGCTTGTCTCCGGTCCACGTGTTGGTCTATACATAACTATAGGTAGCTGGGATACGGCAGATATATGGTAATAGGTGAAAGAGGAGAATTATTGCAGTATCTCCCCACAGGTGTGCAAATATAAGGTGCCAAGGTGTGAGAATCAGCCCGGTTAACTTTGCCATATCTGTTTTGAAGGTAGTCTGCGTCATGATAGCCAAGGTTGGCTCAGTTTTCAAAGTTAAATGAATGACCATGCTACCTCATATATAAGACATCGGGGTGTTCGTTAGCCATCACTGTCGCATCTGTGCGAAGCCGCAACTGTTGTATCATCCGTGCGACATTAACTATTGTTGTATCAAAGAGTTGTACCCGTACGTCAGCAAATTACTGTCATATCCGTGCGTCGGCCACTAACGTTGTAGATAAGTGTCAGTTAGCATTGTTTTATCCAACCGAAACTCTTATCAGGAATGACGGCCTACGAAAATGAGAGCAAACGCACATAGCGTTCACGGAATATTCAAAGAAATAGCATTCCCTCGATACTGGTGTTCCAGATTGGGGGGTCATAGATTGAGTAAACTGGTTGTAATGTTCTTTAACTTCCGGTAAATACATGTGTTTACTTTCGGTTAAAATAGTACGGGACTCAGGGACTTTCGGCAGGTTTTCAGAACCTGCAATTTTTCTTTTTATTCAAATGATACAAGACATCAGGTGGAGAATTTGAGGGCAACGAATATCAGAGTTTAGAGAAGTTACATTTTAACGTGACAAATTAAATTCAGAATGCAATTCCTCAGTGTGAAGCTCGCTCTCCTACGCAGGACAGATATCTTATTGTTCTAGGAATATGGAATTCGAACAGTAACCTTGAAACAACTGTAGAACTTTTATGTAAAACCCATGGAAATTATCGAGACATCGGTCAGCGAAATACTTCAACTGTAACATCCATAAAAACTAAAAAAACTAAAGACAAAAGAACCTTCAAATACGGCGTAAAAGAATTGTGTAGGTCCCAATGGACTGGTTCCGGAGGAATCTGTGAAAAAATGTATCTTACCTCAATTTGTTTATATAAGATACTGTGTTATGACAATGGGCAAAATGACACTGATTTCATGCTTTGATTGTGGGGGTTTTCTGATCACGCGATCCTCAGAGAATTTCTGTGTTTATTTCTTGTTATAAACTGTTTTGGATTACTAAGAAACTCTTCATTTTACATTGTGGTGGTCTTTCATTGGTTCGAGTAAAAACCTCTTTAGTGTTGGTGAAAACTGATGTTTGGTTGCTGTGACGGTATTTATTTAGGTTCCAAGGGAACAAAAGAATGGTTTTGTTATAAAGTTCTCTGAGTAATGACAGATAAATACCTTTTAAGATATAAAACGATCAGATTTTGATTAAGTCAAGTCATAGCTAAGAAAAGCTTTATGTGACGATTTATGACAAAACCCAGCGAGATAAAACATTAACGTTTTATGAATGCACCAAAAGATCGCGGTCCTTCCCGACCCCCCGGGATGCTGGAGAACAAACCTGCCAGTCATAGGGACAAAGCTATAGTTAGATTACAGACGGGGTTATTCAGGATTTACACATAAATTAAAAGTTTAATGGTACACCGAGAGAATAAATATGTACCGGCTTGTTTTGTTATTTTACAAAGTCTCGGCCAGATTGTCAAGCAAACTTTGGTCATAGGACACGGACACACTACGATGTATCATATAACAAATCAGGATGCTTAGGAGATCTCCCAGAAAAACGTTTTTATTGACAAAAAAACACCAGCATCGATTCTTAAGAGTTTTTTTTTGCAAGGATCTATTTTATTGCGCGCATAGAAAAATATTCGAGATTTGAAGGTGGATGGATGTTGTGCAACACTTAGCTCAATGGTTCTGCTTCAAGGTCAGCATTATTACTTGAGCGCAAATGTCAACCTAATTGTTTTTCATTTTTCTCTTCTGATCTGTCGAAAGACATAGCCATGTTAGAAAGTAAGAGTTTATAATATTCAAAGCTGAGAGCTGTTCCAGGGGTATCACGTTTACATGATATCATATTTACACGGTTTTATAATCACGTGGTATTATGTTGACAGAAATACACGGTATTACAATGATATTATGTCGACATGTATTTACACGGTATTACAATGATATTATGTCGACATGTATTTACACGGTATTACTTTAACGTGGTACATTGTATCAGGTTGATAATATGCTATTTGGCAGTGTATACTATTGACAAGGTATTATGTAGATAGAGTATCGGGTTCCACTTTGGATATTCTTGTATGTTCTTATATAATAATGAAAATATATTAATTGCATCGATTATATCATTAAAAGAAACGCCCGAATTCTTTTAGAAATTATTTATCCACTTTAAAATGTAACAAATATCAGTAATTTAAGATTTATCAAAAACAACATTTATTATTCACTTTAAGATAAATTAATGGCAGGTACAACACTTTCTTACCGTGAATTCAGTGTTACCAAGGGTAAGGATAAAACAGTCGCATGAAAAGGAAAAATACTGAAAAACGAAATTAATAGCAGATTATAGTTTTTACAACGTCGTATTTATCATATTATTCTCGCTAAATTGAGGGCTATTAAGTTACGGTATGGGAGAGTACATGGGCCCCTGGTTTCGTACGGGCACACTGCTTCGAGTCTCGATTGCAACATTATACCAGAGTTTATTTGAAAATCGCCTTTCTGTTAAATATTATCCTATATTGAATTATAATCATGTATGACTTGTACTTCTGATATAGTACCTTTACCGGTCATTTTAGTCTGGTCAGCTTATACTCTCGTAACAAATATGAAGGCAAATGAAGTGAGATATTTAAAATATTCTTAAACAAGTGTTATAAGATAATAAAATCAACACACTAGCACCAGAAATGTTTAATAATATACATTACACGTATCGAACTTATGAAAAAATATCGCTTTTTTCTGGAAATGGAGCTGACAAAACTTGGCCATGTTGGAGCGTGGGGCCGTCTCTGGCGTGAGGGTCTGACGGTGACAATACCCTCCCACAGGAATGTCGACAGCGGCTCCATCGAATAATGTCGGCGTCATCACACATCTTAATTGGCGATTAATTAAAACAGAAAAGGGAAGTTTATTTGTGTTTGCTTTTTTTAATCTGTCGCATTAGTGCCCTTTTATAGATTAACGATGATTTTATTGGACGGCTGAGACTCTGTGCGATAAGGGAGACAGCCAGTACGACAGCGACATCTGGTGGTAACTGTCCGCCACCAGGTAAATAGTCGTACGGCAGTGGTGGGAAATTGTACTAAAGTTGATGTAAATCACCATTATAATGTAATCATGGGTACGTAGATAGGACTGCTTCGGCGTTATCTGTTGAACAAAGCGAGGCACGGAAAACATCAAACGAATTGAACCAATATTTGGTTTAGATGCCGTGTTACAAGCGTGACACATATACTAATTAAAATAATTAGCAAATATAAAACGCATATCGGTCATTTCACTATCTTAAAACCTCATTCCATCACGTTTCTTCTGAAATGAGTTTGCGTCGAACCTACCCTGTTTCAGCATCTGGAAACAAATTGTATTCTTAATTGTCTTTATATTAACTGTAATAATTGATATAGGTCTAGGAAAAAAGAAGTTCCCATGAAAACATAATTCTGCATCTGTATATTGGTGTCCAATTGTCGACAAACATCAAATGATAATCCAAAAGTCTTTATTTTTGTCAAAAAGATATGTTTTCCTTTTTTTTTAGTTTTATATACTGTAGCTTTCACAAATTTTATGAAAGTGACATGCAATGATTACTTAATCATTGTCGTCAAGGCTGTCAATGACTAAAAAAATGTTGCACAAACCAAAGCCTATTTATGGTGAATAATGCGGAAGCTTCTGACCAATAACTGCCCAGCTTTGGCGCGGAAACGTCATGTGAGTTTCCGTGACGATGTATCACTGCGCAAGTACACGATCTCCGCGTGTCTGGACGAGCTGGGCTGATCTGGGACAAGTCAGACTGTGTGTGTCTGACAAGTCCACGAGGAACGTGAGCACGGCTGATCACAATTAGGCGGACATGTCACTTGTCAACAGCTGATGTGTTTATATCATATAGCAGCACCCAAATCTTCTGAAGCAAAACTCATTTGTCACGTATTTTCTGTTTTCTGTCTAAAATGTGAAGGCGAAATTTCAAGAATCTGAGTTTATATGTGCGCTGTTTTGTGTTGCTTTTTTATGACTTCAGATTTTTTTGTCTTAAGCATTGTTGAAATAACCCTAAACATGTAAAAATTTCACCAGGTGTCAATTAATAACGATTTGTTTCGCATTGTATAGTTTTGCTGTATCACAAAAAAAATCGTATTTACAAAAACATGTATTTTCCGTGTTTGATTCACAGAATGAGAAAATCGAGAACACGGACATGTATTCGTGTTGTTGTCCACCTGTCAAAAATATCGGAAAACCCACGAATTGATTATATTACAACAGTTTGATACGTTCCGGAGTTGACCTCTGTTGGTTGGAGGTTAGTCGTGACACGTGACCCGATCCTGGTTTTGGCGTACTATCGCAGCGCAGTTTAGTTTGATACAAATGAGATAGTTATGAACGAATTGTCCATAATTTAACAGTTAAACACAGGTGCGGGATTTTATTGGTTTATGATCAAAAGAGAAAATGATATACAAATTTTAATACCTACATATAAAAAAAGACCCCTTTCAATACTAACATTTACACGAGCATATTCATTTTAGTACAAGCTGTCAGGTCGTTGTAAAACATAGGAGATATAGTATTACAAGACTGTTTATGAAATAGTGAATTTTCATCTTCCAAGCAGCATTGCTATGAAATACAGAATCGAAACCGAAGGTCTGCGCGTAAAACTTTGATAAATGTAGCGAGGGTTTTCGACTCTCTGGTAGCTGACGGTAAACTAGGGCACACCATGACTGTTACCTTTCCGAAACGTTAGAATGGAGCAAAAATGACATTTGGATGATGTTTATTCTTTCTTCTGATAACGGAGACTCTCTGCAGATGGCTAGCTAGTGTATAAGATACATATATGCTTTACGATAGTCCAAACGAGAGGTAACAAGTGAATGCACCAAAGTCTTGCATGCATATGCAGTTATAAATTGCCGGATAAAGCCGATGTTCCGGATCTGGTAGTAAACGTGACTTAACAATGCACTATCGAAGAATACCGCAAGGTTTACTTTTCGCAACTGAAACACCTCAATGTTTTAGCACCGATCTTTAGCTGGAGAGCCTGCGTCTGCTGATGTTTGGAGAATAAGACAAAGAGTTGTGCTTTTCTTGATTAAGCTTACGCATGATGGCATTCCTTAATGTATTGAGGTCTGTTAGACAAGCTTCCGGACATGCTAGTGTGGTGTCCTAGCTGTTGTAGAGTTGAAATAATAATAGCGAAGATAACGAAATTAACGAATCTCCATGAAGATATCTGTAGTTCTGACACGGGGCCCCCAGGAGCACCGAGATATAGAGTTTTGTCATCTTATGTAGCAGATTCTATGGCGCAACACTGTATTCGTTTACTCAAATATGACCAGATCCATCAAAGTAATACTGGCGTTTGAAAATATGTCATAGTCAGTTATGTTATATTCCGCGAACGAGTCATGCATGACAAAAACCTGTTCTGCACTTGTTTTCCAAAGCGGCAGCCATGTCATTACGGACCCGCAGAAGGACAGTCTTAGAAGAGTGTTCCGTGCGATAGGCCAATTGCATGTAGTTATGGAGACGTCTTGCATGGAAATGAACCTTAAGACGCTTAGACAATCTTAGATAACGTTAGATATGGTATTAGACTTTGATACCAAACAGTTTTTTCTTACTTCTTCTTCTCCATTTTAGGTATCTTTAATAGTGGTCCAACATTAACTTTCTTGAAACTCCAATGAGCCTTTGCTTCAGCCATTGTCTTGTTCGTGATTTAGGTATTCAAATGAAGCAGTGCTTGATGATATTTCTTCAGTAAACGTATGTAAACATATCCATCTCGCAGCGCTTTGATTGCGAATTGTAATGAAACTGTGCAACTTGCACTGAGGTGTATGTGCGAGCTTTGTCAACTGTTCACAATCGGATTGGATGTGTGAACCCGTGGAATTGGTGTCATTGTTCGCAGTAGACTTTCCTTCATAAATGTTTGTCAGAACAGGCTGATTTTCAAAACGAAGAAACTCACTTTTTACTACTTACATAAACCCATCTCCAGTTTGTTGACTCTGTGATCTATTTTGTCGTATGTTGACGCTGTGATATATTTTGTCGCTGTGTGTTGACGCTGTAATATAATTTGTCCTTGTGTGTTGATGCTGTTGTATATTTTGTGTGTTTGACGCTTTGGTATATTTTCTATTTTATTTTGCTGTCATTCGGTGAAATGCACCTGTAGCATAAAAATGCATTTTGAGTACTATTTTTGCACACTGATATACCAAATCGATTAGGTTATCAAAATTCTTCAGAACGGTTGTAGAAAACAAAGGTGACAAATTTCAAGTATCTGTACATAATTTAGTTAATGTCTTTAATATCAGAAACATATTGCAACGTGTGAACAACTTTAATCGTTCTGCGAAGTAATTGGTTTACAATACGACACAGACAAGGGATATTAACATCCAGTAGTATATATACTTCGTAGTAAGTAGACTTGGTGACGGTATCAGGAACACAGAGTACAATTGGCCTGTGTGGACGTGTTTCGCTGGTCTTACATTGCCTTCTTTCTTTCGAAGACATTATAATTAACACAAAACACATTTCTTAATTAACAGAATGGAGAAGACCGAGACGGGGTTTGCACGTGGTGCACGTGCTGCAAGGTGAAAGAACGACGCAAAAATGTGTTAACAAGATGTAGAAACGAAGGGACATGCACACGTGAGGACGAAGCATGCAGAGAGCGCTAATGTCGCGTGCGTATGTTTGTGTTGTAGTTAAGTTAGTGTTTATGTACTACGATACCATGTGTGGAGTGCTGGAGTAGTAACTACCAACGATACTCTAGCACGTGCTCTGGCACGTACTCCTGTCAACTTCGGCCTATTGATAGCATACTTATATTGGCCTCCCAAAGACAATCCGCTTGACGCGCAAAGCACGTGTAAAAGATCCCCATCTTTTGTTTTCTCTCCATCAATAAAACTATCAATGGATACTTCGGAATCTCGTTTGTAGCACTGTACTGACACACCAGAATTGCACAGATGATAATATCAATTTATGTACCCCACGTGCATCCTCACATCCCCTGGAAACTCACGCGGTTAACTTATACACGTCAGACGGCAGCATAAGTAGGTTACTAGTGGGTGTTCTCTTCTCATCACCAGCACGTGCAACTAGCAAAATACAGTTAATTTATAAATAAATACTTACGCATTCTATTTTCAACGGTAGTTTTTAATTAAAAAAGATACATATGTATACGTGGTTTATTTCAGATTTAGAGTATCACTAACAATGATATACTTACATATATTAGATGCATTGTTAAAAATTAACTAAATAATAATTCCGTTTCTTAGCCTTCCTCTGGCATTTTTCGGCAATGATTCCTAGATCACTGATAGCATGCTAACGTGTTTCTGTTTAAACTTTAAGCTGAATAGCGCACATGTACTTCCGCTTGGCAATTGGTCCCAAAGTAGCAGTGTCCATTGTTTTCGTTTGAATTTATTAGGTATGATGGTCAAGAGTATCTATACACAGAGAGAGAGCTATACTTAACATTAGTTATCATATCAGTTGTAATTTTCCAGGAGAAGATATAGGAGACAACATCACAATTTCTAGGTCAAGTGATGACCAAGGTCACCATGACGTTTTGGGTTAATATTTGTTGAAAGTCCTTTTCGTTTAAGCCTTTTAGAACTTCATACCTCAACAAAAGTATTAAAAGGATGATTCGCCAACATGATTGATTGGTGTCCATGTTGCGTAGACACTGACAATTCGCGCTCAATAAATGGCAATATCTTATTCTAAAAACCGTCGGCTGTCTCCCCTTGGTATCCCAATATGTTTTTGTCAGAAGCTTGTTACCCACTTAATATCCATATATTACACGTAAGTTTTCTTCATATGTTCACCGTCGGTTGTCTCCCTTCTATATATTAACCATTATGTTGTGTCCCTTCGGTATCAAAACGTATTAAATGTCCATTGCCTCACCTTGGTATCCCGGTGTACTAAATGTTAGTGGTCTTAGTTCTATGACCCGGCGTTAACACTATCGGTTGTTTCCAATCAGTATCCCTATTAATTGACGATTCGGTTATGTCCCCTTGATAACTCGAGGTTACCAATATCGGTTGCCTACCATCGGTATCCCTCTTTACTAATCCGTCGGTTGTATCCTTGAGTTACCAATATTGGCTGTCTCCCATCAGTAACCCTAAGAATTAACCATTTGGTTGTGGCTCCGGTGTTATCAGTATCGGTTGTCTATCATAGATATCTCTATTAACATTTTGGTGGTGTCCCCTGGGTATCATTATCGGTTGTCTCCCATCTGTATCCTTATATTTTAACTATTTGGTTGTGTCCCCTCAGTACTCCAGCATTACAAATATCGGTTGCCTCCCATCTGTATCCTTATATTTTAACCATTTGGTTGTATCCCTCGGTACTCGAGCATTACAAATATCGGTTGTCTCCCATTTGTATCACTATTAATTAACCATTTCGTTGTGTCCCCTTGGAACTCCAGCATTACAAATATCGGTTGTCTCCCATCTGTATCCTTATATTTTAACCATTTGGTTGTGTCCCTCGGTACTCGAGCATTACAAATATCGGTTGTCTCCCATTTGTATCACTATTAATTAACCATTTCGTTGTGTCCCCTCGGAACTCCAGCATTACAAATATCGGTTGTCTCCCATCTGTATCCCTATTAATTAACCAATTGGTTGTGTCCCCTCGGTACTCCAGCATTACAAATATCGGTTGTCTCCTATTTGCACCCTATTAATTAACCATTTGGTTGTGTCCCCTTAGTACACCAGCATTACAAATATCGGTTGTCTCCCATCTGTATCCCTATTAATTAACCAATTGGTTGTGTCCCTCGGTACACCAGCATCACAAACATCGGTTGTCTCCTATTTGCACCCTATTAATTAACCAATTGGTTGTGTCCCTCGGTACACCAGCATTACAAATGTCGGTTGTCTCCCATCTGTATCCCTATTAATTAACCATTTGGTTGTGTCCCCTCAGTACAAATATCGGTTGTCTCCCATCGGTTTCCCTGTTTATTTACAATTTGGTTTTGTTACCTAGTTATACCCTTGTTATCAATATTGGTGGTCTCCCCTCGATATCCCGGCGTTACCAAAAACAGTCGTCGTTAATCGGTATCCCTTTTAATTAACCATTTGGTTATGTCCTCTCGGTATCCCAGCGTTACCAATACCAGTTGTCCCCCATCTGTATCCCTATATATTAACCATTTGGTTATGTCCTCTAAGTATGCCAGCGTTTCAAATACCAGTTGTCTCCCATCTGTAGCCCTATTTATTAACCGCTTGGTTAAGTCCTCTCGATATACCCGAGTTACCAATACCAGTTGTCTCCCATCTGAATCCCTATTTATTAACAGTTTGGTTATGTCGTCTCGATATACCAGCGTTACTAATACCAGTTGTCTCCTATCTGTATCCCTATTAATTAACCAATTGGTTATGTCCTCTCGATATACCAGCGTTACCAATACCAGTTGTCTCCCATCCGACCTCAAAAATTACATTGTTCTGTCACATTAGTGTACATATATTCAAGAATGATATCCTTTAAACATATACAACAAACTAATTACTGTGTAGTTTTATTATTTATTTATCATAAACGTATATTAGATCTAGTCTAAATGTCGTTTTAAATTTTAGCTAATCAACTGTTTTCATATTAATTCTAAAAATGTTTTGACAAAGGCTCTTTGTAAATATTACATGTTTGGCTAGAAACGCAACAGAGAAAAAATAACTAAAAGTTGCTTCAACTTTAACAGTAAACCTTGAACATGATTCACATACTAGTAGCTGTAACAGTAAACCTTGAACATGATTCACATACTAGTAGTTGTAACAGTAAATCTTGAACATGCTTCACATACTAGTAGCTGTAACAGTAAATCTTGCAGTTGCAGTAGCACAGTTTGAACATGCTTCACATAGCTTTAACAGTAGACTATGAATATGGCTTTCAGGTGTTACAGTACAGCTTAAACATGCTTCAGATGATTTAACACAAACCTTTTCACAATTAATACTTTATAACATTGCTTGAGAGCAACTCGAAAAAGAAACCTTACAAAAGATAAATATCACCGATTTTAAATCTTATAACATGTTTTTCATTTATTTTAATCTTGAAAAAATAATGGATATTTCTATTATTTTCGTCTTCAGTTGATGTGTGTTATATCTATGGACTACGTAAGTAAATATATTTGTTGGCAAATGGCGTCTATTTAACTGTAAGTTTGACTATAGGTAAATATTTTCAACAGTAAACTACTTTTCATCTTAACATTAGAACATCTTTGCATTATAAAAACACATGTTCAACAAATTGTGGAGACAACTGTCCGTGTATAACAGCAAAAAATATAGGTGTTTGTGTAAAAATAAGGAGAGATTCCACTCGAAACACGAATACACTCTCAAAACAGAAATCCCAACGGCAACAATAATACTCTCAAAACAAAAAAATATATCAGCAACACTGACACTCTCCGAACAGAAGTCACAACGGCAACATAAAAAAATAATTTAACATAAATCAAAATCTTGGAAAACACATGCAACATAATGTTTAGTATACAACTGTTAAGTTGTTTCTATCGTTTCGTGATTAACTGAAAGTAATGGTAATAAGCGTTAAAAAATATCGTCGAGAGGAGTATCAAATCTTAACAGGATATATAAGCCAATGTTGGCTTCAAAAGAAAAAAGATGTAAATATGTAACGAATTATTTGTCAAAGAGCGACACCCACTAATTAGAAATTACAATTTTAAATCCATGACGTAACTATAAGAGGGCATTTTTCAGACGAGATTCACGTTAAGTTATGTTCCATAGCACTTACGCTTATATGTACGGCTCGTAAGATTTCATTTACTGTCTTGGATCGGATAAAAAAAGTAATTGCCGAGATATCAACCAAATTAAATAACATAATAACATTTCACAAATCAATTTATGAATTTATTAATTTTATATCATAGTTCATATATTCTAAAAATGTTAGAGTAGATATACGCGTTAAGTGGTTTTCATTTGGTATCAAGAATACACCGTTGTGAGTTGGCATTCATATTATCAACATTATTTACTATGAATGACAGATGGAAATCCTTTAATAATTGCACCATATGAAAAACGTTTAATACACAAAATTCAGGATACGCAATTTTGCACTTTGACAGATATGATTTAGTGACATGAAGGCGTTTATCAAATTTCAGAAACTCGTATACCCGTAATGACGTGAGTTATGTATAACCACTGTTGTAACGATTGCTGTAGAACAACACACAGTGGTATACAATAAGTAAACACCCACTGTTTCCACACTGATAGGGCTGACATAGCTCTTAATTAGGACAGAATGTCGACAATCGGCTCTTTATTTGGCAAGAGATTGTACTTCACAGTGAGACAGATGCTGTTTTAAACAGTTTGGAATAAAAATCGTGATAACTAACCCAAAATAAAAGTAATATCGACGGGTGGACGTTCCATTAAATAATACAACCGAGTATCAACCAAAATAATGCTAAGGCAATCGAAGCAATGATTATAGTCCTAAATGTACGGCAATGTCTCTGTTATTGCCTTGTTATATTGCAGTTGTCATACCAAAACCATTATAATGACAGGTTTCGCATCTTGCTTTTACTTTTTAGCCCGTAATACAGTTCAAAATTATCGATGCGACTAAAGGAAAATGTGCTAAAATCGAAACGCTGAAAATTGTACAACGCATCAAATTTATACATCGCTTTATATCAATTTCATGTATAACGTTTAAGTCACAGTCTACAAGCTACAAAATATCAGTTAACATAATTCTATTTTCTACAGTGGGTTCAAAAACAATCACTTCAAAATAAGACACAAATAATCTATGTTTATAATGGAATACATAGTGTACATATATATTACAAGATTTCAACAATATGAGCAATGTATTAATACTTTCAAGTTTAAAGCATAAATGTCTAAATCGGGTTCGTATGAACATATCCTGGAGAGATCAGCAGATATATATAAAAATTGATACAAAATACCACATTGTTTGCCGTGTTAAAAGGGTGGGTATTTGAAAGTAATTCCGATAACAATGCTGCGCATAGTTTATCAAAAGGTATATCACAGACTTACATTAAAGAGTGTCATCATACACAATGGTCAAAACACCAAATAAAACCCATCGGATACAAAACATTCACGAGAAGTTATATACTTGATCTAAACTATAAAACTGCCTATTATATAGCATTAACTGATAATTATCATCGGCTCAAAATACTTATTTAAATATCACAAAGCAAATAAACTCGATTGAAAGACAAAACAAAAGTCAAATAAAAATATCTAAATTTAAACTGTTTACCATATAACAGTATCTATATATCTCATAAATAACAGAAAGACGGGTTGCGACTTATAAGGCAATCGTGTCAAGTCACAGGAGACTAATGGAGCGACAGGAGCTGAATAAATAACATTTCAGTATATTGATTGCGTCAAAAGCCATATACTTTGTATTTTACACAGTATTACATTGTCCTCCAATTGAATATGTAATAAGTATCCAATAAATTACTTTAATAGATATTATATGAACAACTGGGAGATAATTTGAAACTGTGTTATAAGATATTCAGCTTCCCCTTCTCTTTACTGGACTTCAATTTCTTCACTATATAATATTTACTATCCTTCTGGTAAGTGTACTTTACCTAAATACAGTTATTGGTAGTTATACGCTTTTAAATAATACCCTTTGTCTGTGTCGTTGTCCACTAAGCATAAGAAATCCCGTTAGTTTTATAGCAACAATAAAGAATAAATAAACTTACAAACATTCGACAGAATTTCCACATAGAAATAACTTAGTACACAGTATATACATTAAAGTGATATGGGCTACGCTAGCTAATGGATATCGTTAACCTTGGTGACCGCCAACATCATTATCTACCTGTAATCATCACACCTGCACTCCTTTCAATTGCTTGGTATGTACAAATTATCATAAGGCCACATGTGCATCAACTTGTAAAGACAAACTTTTAAACGTTAAAGCTATAGGGTTTGAGCGAGACAAGCGTCCATTTTATTGGCAAGGGAACCCTTTCAGGAGTTCACAACGATTGAAAAATGATTGGGGAAAAAAATCAGAGAAACAACACAATTATAAGTTATAAAAATATAAGTACTTATAATGGTTTTTAGATTAAAAATATCTAGATTTAAGATACAGGGCAAATTACAAACCAATTTGCCTACCACAGTAAATTGTTTGAACTAAAAAATACATGGAACGTGAGAGAAGTTTTGGAGATGAAGCTCCCTACCGATAAGATATGACTAGATTAAATAGAAATGACTTGGGGGATACAGCCGTAAATATGCTCCTCAATAAGACAACTGGCAGCGGCGAGTATCTTCAAACTGTCAAAAATCAAACAAAAGTTTGTTGGATGCACGGAGCTACAGCCCCTTCCAGCAGCACAATATGTGTCTAATTCCAGAGTCCGGGAAGTTTATATTGGAGTGAATTCCTGTGCTGGTTGGCGTCCAATGCACGCAACTGGATTGTAATATACATACAGCCCGATAGAGGCGTACAGATAACCTTATCTTTATGTAGTTCTCCGCAGGTACGTCTCAAGTACCCTTTCTAAAGGAACGAATTCAAAATTAATAAACAAGTTTCATGTTTTCATTGATAAAAACTAAAATAAAACAAAGAATAGCATGCTAAAATCTTGTTTAAAGAGTTGTATACAAATATAATTTGATTGTTATAATGAAAATAACATCGTATGAAAGAAGCATTTTATACTACTGCTTATAATGATAGGATAAGACAGCAATGTATATAGGTCAGAATACAACATTGTTATAAATAAATATAATTAAACTTTGAATAAATAGTTAAAGTATTCTATGTACAGAGTGTGAAAAAATACTTTTTCGATATTTTATGAAAAATAATAGTCTGTACGGTCACCTTTTACACATGAAGTTGAGCAAACAAAATCAGAACAACATGTTCATTAATAACAGTGGTAAAATAGATATAATTCTGCATAAATATATATTCACAGACTTGTGTGATGGAATGTGATTTCATTAAAATTTGTGTAAACACTCAATAATTAACACAGAAATAAGGTCAATTTCACTGTGTGTAAAATAATCTTTAGAAGTACATGTAATTCTCACAAGTTGTCTGTGGACTGTTGTTAAGATAGTAAAATACGTTTCACCAATACCATAAAATGTACTTCGTCACTTACAGCAGTAAATAGTAAACTTCTTAGAGTGAAGCACACATCGTGATCCTAGCGTACTATTTCATAACCAACACAAAATTAGTATTTACAATGAAATGTGTGCAAGGGAAAGGATTGTGAGAAAGATACCACACCATATATTGTCTTTGGTAAACGCTTATCGGTCTTTATAACCGCCACACTTAAAACTTTAGACATCTAACTGAGCGCTTAATGGAGAGTTTTGTCGAGTGAATTCCTTTCATGAGAATGAATCAAACAAAGTCCCAGGACATTTTATTCTGATCCTAGCGATCTACAGACTTAAGACAAAATCTCTGTGTATATACAAAGCGCCTTATTTGAAGTAGTAAATAGCTGGACCAGGTGTGTATGAGTAAATCCTGGTTAGGGTCCCTGTATTGGCATTGATACTTTATCGCACCTCACATCAAAAGAATGGCGAACTACTGCAGAGGTACTATAGCCCTGAGCACAGCTACTCGGGGGAGATTTCGATCTGTTATTGAACACCTGTGTCGACTATGATCCGTGATCAGCTTTATACAATGGCGGCGCTGGTCCTGTCAGCCGTTGCCGGTGTACCCGCCACCGTTCTGTTTCCGACTGTCATACAAGTCCCAGACCCGGATAGTACCATCGTCACTGCAACTGACAATCCGATCATCGGATACCTACAACAACAATCCATTTACAAAAAGTCAATTTTATTTCAGCTTTCTAATCGTCAGTGGCAATTCGCAATACTAGACACTTAGTATCGGGTCGAATTTCGTCTAATTCATCATAAAACAAACAAGACTTTTGAAATAAGAAAAGGATTTGAAAAGGACTGAAAACTAACCGTTGAGAATTTAGAGCAAATTGTTTAACCCACGTTTACAATATTATAATAAATCATAAAGAAAAGTACAAAGCTGGCCATGACTTGAACGTTTTCTGAGAGACATGAAATGGGACGGGTTTGGTACGTTTGTTGTCGTGTGTTGGGTTTAAATCTATCAATCATCATGAAACCCTAGCCGCACCTGTTTCTGTAGGTACACGGCCAGTATTGTGTAGGGGGCACCTGAACACTGTTATAATCACAAACATGGCCACATTGTCCCCACCAGATGCAAGGCACCGAGGAATCAAACGGATTTAACACCTGAACATGATTATACCTTGACAACGGTGTCGGCCCGGCTAGAACCCAATATAATGTCAGCCTGTCTTACATCTTGTCATACAGCAATCAACAGGTGTTAGACTACAACATCCTCACCTATAGTCAACAGGTGTAACAACACCAAGCAGAATCGTTTGATATCTCCAAAGATTAAAACATAAAAACTGTACAAATCATCGAAATAGAAAATTGGTCCACACTAAAATGTTAAGCATCCTTTAGATAAAATCTGACTGAATACAAGCGTTTAACAAGCAACCAAGTACAAGCTGCCCTTCAGCCTTTCTGTTTAGGTTTGAAGCTGTAAATGACAGTCGGGTTGATAGAGGCATAGCAATACATGGGCAATGTTATCAGATTTTCATTAGTAAATATAGTCTAATTGGGTGTAGCAACTGAGGCTTCGATACCATCTGCACAGCACAAAGCTGCTGGGCCATTCCCACACTTGTCTCCTTAAGCCTGTCAAATACGTTTTTTCACAATAAAATCGTCTTGTCATCAGTTTTCATGGACTTTAGCAGCTGATATTTTTGTATGTACGGACGGAACTATTCTAGTGTTCGTGACTTGCTATATTCTACTTCTGCATTAATATACAATTAATCGAGATGATGTTTCATACAATAATTGACACTTAATGTTATCAACATAGAATGATCTTGAACCGTGTAATCGACAAAGATACGTACACGAAATAACGCAAAATTTTCGAAGACGTTACATTGAAACCTCAGTTCTGAAAGCAGGAAGGAAACAATCTTCTAAAAGGAATTTGTGTGCTTATTGTGTTTTAGTACATGCAAGTTTACTTCAAAGATAACAGAAAATAGTCTTTTCTACTTTGTTACACTTTGACATAAAAACAATTCGTTCAGTATATACAACGATCATTCTTAACTATATTGGTTTATCATGTATTTGAAACAATTGTTCTTGAATATCCGATGTCTTACGGCTATTATTCTTAACTTTGTGTATCCACAATGTCAATTGTCCTTCGCTTATTTATCTATTCTGTATTACGATAATTACTCTTAACGTTGTATAACTTGATATATATATATGTCTTCCGGCGAACGTTCAGTGACGAAAGGAGTCTGAGCGTGAGGTATCGGAGGAATGCACCGACGTGACATTTCAGAACCTTTAAAGTTGTCCGTCAATTGATTTATGACTCAATCGGAAATATTAATTGAGACATCATCTGATCAATTACCTCGTGTAACAGGTAATTCTCGTCATCCTTAAAGTTTAACCGGTGTTTTACAATGGATATCACCTGCATCTAGTCTGTAACCACAGAAAAGTAAATGACAGTAAGACAACCAGCAGGTATATAACAGGAATGAGAAGAATTTCTTTTAATAAATGTTAAAATGGTTAGAACGTGAATATAATTGTTTAAGTCTTTTGACTATTAATTTCATGAACAATTAGGCCTAAATTAGACTGTTTCAATAGTACTAAGGCCCGATTATCTATGTAATCAACCACGACTTCAAAACCATAATGACGGTTTGCAATGTCACCGTCGATTTGACAAGTATTCCTTAAGAATACCTGTTAAAGGTGAAAACAGTCACTCCCGTCCGAGTACACCTGTGTTTCCTTGCTAAGGTGATTGACAGCTCTATGTATGACATATAAAGAATGTTTCATTGCCTGCATTTATCAGCAGAGTTCAATAGTGTAAACAGTCCTGATCGACTCGATATACACATACAATAGCCAGAACAGGCCGGTGTCAAAGGCACCACGTGGAAGGTCACCATTTTGGCAGAGGTCAAATTTCACAACCATCCAAAAACATATACTTTACAAGAAGATAGGATCAGGAAAATTCTAGCCTGTCGTAAAAATCTTTAGCTCTACCAATTGTAACGCGTTCTTACACATGAAATATGTTATAGGCGGAAGGAAAATTAAGAGAATATGTTATTTTCTCTTTATCATATTGTGTAGTCTATACTTTCACTCATTTGTTAGTTAAACACACACTTTAAAGCACATTTAATGTGAAGACGCTACTGCAGCAAGAGAATGTTTCGTTTGAATTCAGTTATGTTAATTATTGCCGAACCTTAAAAAACCAACAGACTATGAAATATGTTAATTTGTTGCTATTTCAGGAGCAAACTATCTTAGAAATTGCTGTTTTATGAATGAACAATCTTAGAAATTCCACGTAATTTAAAAATATGTATATATTAGCTTTATTGATTTTGTTCAAAAACGAAAAATATAAATATCACCGCCACGTAAACACGATTGTAACAAACTCGAAGATGTTGAATTTGGAAACTGGAAAAAGGTTTCCAATGATTTTTAAATTAACTGGTTATTTGGATCCATGGACCCAGTTCAACAGCTCTCCGCATTGCTCCATTTACTTGTTAAACGTATATCATTTCTGATAGCTGTGTCTAGTTACCTATAAATTGCGTAGTCAACGTCTTCTACCCGATATATTTCAATCTAAGCTTGAGTTGACAGTGATGAACATGACTTTTATCTGAGGGGTGCTGGAGATGATTGTCATTTCGAAACATCTGGTTAAGGCTTTCATGTTGACTTTCCTTTAATTTCGGTGTTTATTCGGTCCTGTCGATGCCTTTTCAAATCAACATTTCGGATTTGTCATTGTACGTTATGTACGTCGTTGTTTTAGTTTATTTTTGCATTGCTTTTGATTTATTAGTGATAACAGAGAAACGCTGTAGTAATAGCAATGTGAAGTATGTTCGTTGGTAGCAACTTAAATATAATTTGATATAAGACCCTCGAATTACCAAAAGAGCATTTTTTCTGAGACAAGATATTAGAAAAGTGTAAATACTTGCAACTGATGTAAATACAAATGTTACAAACCGAGTAAATTGTGTACATAATTTCATTTATAATACAATTCTATATTTGTTTATGAAAGAAAAAAACACATTTTCCATGTATTTTATTATACCGTTTTATATTCTAATTGTTGTTCACCTCCAAATTCCATTTATTTCTAGATACAAATTTATTTATCATTTATTTTATTGCCAAACTCATAATTCCATACATGTTAGTGTACAACACCTGTTTCCATTTATTGTGCTATACAACTACATAGTCCATTAAAATGTTTATTGAAATCTATACATGAGTTCAATTTTGATATATTATACAACTTTATATACAACTCAATTTATATTCCTCATTTGTCAATGCAACTTAATATTTCATATATTAAAGAATTCTTAACATTTATTCAAATTTTAATAAAATTAAAAAATCTTTTATTAAAAAGTATATATTCCGTTTGCTATACAACTTGATATTCTATTTACGACTCTATACAATTTTATTCCCTCTACAATACAGCATAGTATTTCATTCATTATGTAACTTTATTCCATTTATTATACAACTATGCATTGATTACATTTATTGTACAACAATATATATATTGATGATTTACAGGTACGCGAGTTATATAATTCATTGGAAAAAAAAGTTTAAACCGTCGTAAAACTTCTCCTTATCATATCTTGCAGAAAAAAATAATTACTCAATTTGATTTCACCGAAATATACTTCGTGTTGTGTTTCACCTATATTTTAACTTAATCATGGAGTAAAGTTATCGACGAGGAGGTTCAAGTAGCGTGAACCTACCAGTCATAATTTAACAGCGGGGTATATAGATTATGATGTGGATGACTTATCGATATTTGTGTAGAGCACAGACACGATCAGAGATACACCATCGTACTAAAATATGTCTTAATTACAAGTGTCACGACAGTATTTGGAAGTGAACGATAATTTCGTACTTTTTTTGAGAGTGAAACTTGCATCACAGAGAGTATCATGTTAATAACCAAAAGCTTTGGAAGGACAAGAAAGTGTCAGCATTGCGGGGGCTATCATTTGTGTTACTGTTGAATGGGTATATACAAAACCCGAACCGAGACAGCAAACGTGTGGGCCGGAACTGGGGCAGTGAAGAACACAGGTTTTAACTTTCTTACACAAGATAATATCTTTATGTCTTATCTCTACATATAATTACAAATATGCGAGGTCTGTCAGAGATTAGGTAGATTGGGAGCAGTCAATGTTTAGTCCTGTTATTCTCTCGCTTGTCAATTGACTTCATATTAGAACAAGTATCTACTCGAGATCTCTCGCTCGTGTAGTGACAATCAGACTATTCCACTAGAAGTACGATTTCTCGTGTGCCAAGAGTTAGAGTCAAGGTGAACCATTCCTTGTCATAGATTCAATTAGTGTGGGTCTGAGAGAAGGCTATGCACCTGCTTAATGATTAACCAGCTTCTATGCTTGGCAAAACATATTTACTTAATTGACATGAACTTTTGCATAGGTAATCAGAATTAATCTATCAAAATATGTGCTGATGCATAAAGTAGTTAAGCCCCCTACGATAGATAGTACAGGTAAGTATGCAAACAACAGGTGTAACAAGGCATCCATTGCCCACATGTCTTGAAAACACTTTACCAGAGTTTTTGGCAACGCTCCTTTGACCTTGATAGCACAAGTTTACATGCATTTTTGTACTTTTTTTTTACACAGTAGAAAAGCACGTTCTTATACCTGATGATATGGAGGCAAATGCCTAATAATCTGTATCCTATAAAGACAACACATTCTAAATGGTTGCAGTGATAACAAGACTTGAATTTGTCATACAAATGCGACATTTATTACACTAAATACAAGATTTTCATCATTTCGGTCGTGCACAGGTGAGTATTTGAAATTGCAAAATGAAGATATTTGTGATAGTTGCATGGCGTTTAAAGTGTTACAAAAGACTGCAATCTCTGCCCAGATCTACAGTAAAGTTAACACGAAATAAAATAGGCCGGGACTAATCAAACACCTGACAAATAGGTTTTGGTTGAGATCTTACCAATACCCTCACAAAGGAATATATTTACCTCTGCACATTATTATCCTATATCATACAAACAAGTGTATTTACCTGCAATTGTGATGCAATCTAATCGGGAGGGTGTAGCATCTTTTAGATGATAGAACGTATTAAAAGAATGTAGAATAGATAGGGTATGTTTTAAGATGTACAAAATAAAACGTGACAAAACTAGACACATCTCAATTGAGATGCCTTTCAATTCAAAATTACCCAAGAAGAGATTACTATAAAGATAGGGCTTTCTCACACATCAATCTACACAACGCGTTTATCATATCTCCAGGTAAAAGGGAAACTTTGTCCATATCCCTGATAGCGACAAGAAAAAAATGAACTGTTACAAGTTGTTAACAATACTTTGTTTGTGAAAGGCTGTTTTAAGGGAAGCTAGTAATGTCTGTATCGGGCTGTTCCAGGGGAAGACATACATGTCTGTAAGGCTGTTATAGGGGTAGATAATATGTATGTGCGAGACTGTTCTAAGGATAAAGAGATATATCACTTCAAGGGTAGCCAGATGTTTCTCTGTAAGACAGTTATATGGGTATATAATGTAATATTGTTCTAGGGTGGATAGATATGCAACCGTGTACGACTGCTCTATGGGTAGCTATGGATGGAATCCCACCGAATGTAGGGAAAACTAAATCGCTTCATGAGATGAAATTCGAGATGTTATTGAAGTATCCATCGTGATCTGACAATGTTATCGATGTGATCGTTATCAACTATCGGTGCAGTTAACTTAACCATATCTCTCCTAGCTGATACACAAGATAAACTAGCACTTAAAAGCATTCATAATGTATACAGAAGTGACGAGTTGCATGGTTTTCTATCAAAGGCAACCAAAACGCTGATATGATTTCAACATACAGGCTTTGATCTTCCCTTTCAGGTAGCTCGGAAAAACTCTTAAATTTCAAACCATTATTGTAATATATAATCAAAGCTGTAAACATTTACAAGCGCATTTGGCTTCGATATAGAATCACATCAAAGTCGAAGGTGGATCTGATTGGGTCCCAAGTGTAGCTAATGACGTATAACCCCATAAAGCCAAGGGGACCATGTCTTAGCCACCTGGTGTATAGAAGCAGGCTGGACGAGGTGAGTGACATAATGACCCTCCCAAGGACAAAACACCCTCATCAAATGAAGCAAACACACACACAATCAGGTCGAATCGTTTTGATGCTAGCTCCAGAATCAAGATAAGAAAATGTCGTTTAAATAATCACACAGCTAAGCGTTTAATTAAACTTTTTGATCGATTCTGTCAAACAGTCAAAGAAAGCATTCAAATTCATACACGGGACCACTACCCAACCCATTTGTGTTTACGAAGAAACATCAAAGTCAGTCTCCATCCAGCCACCGGTCTGTCACAAATATAGGCAAATCACAACGTGTGAAAATGTAAAAAGCATGCTTTTACAGCGGTATTGTCGAAGTCACCTATCAAAGCAGTAATTTTACCCTCGTGTCATCCATCACACCTCTGTCGCGCTTAAATCATCACTGGCCAACTTCCTTCATTTCTTTGCTTTCTCGATAGAGTTACAAGGCTCTGGTTCAGGTTGATGACTTGAAAACTAGAGTTTAAGGCCACTTTGTACATTTTGCGCTGTCGAGCACGCGTTTCATCACAAGATTGTTTACACGGTCCCTGACAAAAAAAAACCATTTCGTTTTGCTAAACGTCGTCACATTCAAACGGTGTTTGATTCATGATGTAACAAAAACATTTCGTTTAAAATTGTTTTTAAATAAGTTTGTATTCTAAACCATGGCAAACTTTGTTGTTCTAGACTATTTGTCAGTAATTTCATTTCAACGATATCTGTTCCATATGATCATGTTTGTAAGAAACTCATCATTCTTTTGAAATTTGTATCACTACTGAAAAGCTAAGTTCTTATCAGTACGAAATGTAAAATGAATTTAACTTTTTAGGTTTGAAATTCTATTTATGTAAAATTTCTATTTATATTCATTTTTCAGGTCTGAGAATGCTAGGGGGATGATGATTGTTATTTAGTTCCAGCAGAACCATTAGAATGAGCCGACACCACACGCCTCTGAGGCTCTGCCAAACGGACATCTGTGCTGGCATCACACCTGCATGGGATATGTAGGTATTACATACCCGCCTTCAATATCTACGGTAAGCCTCCCTAGCACACACTTCAAATATCTAGTCCCTGACCACTGCTGAACACATCCCAGATCTCTTAGTAACATATATCTAATGACTTTTTAACGAGATGGAAAATGAGAATCCATGGTTAGCGGTTAGCAGACACTGAAATTGAGTTTATGGGTACATTATGAACTAAATTATTAAACATATTCAAATCACTGCAAACCAAAGCTTTGATGAGGCCGTTGAGGGAGCGAGTACTTGTAGCGCTGAGGTATGTTTGTGAGCCACTCCACCCTTGCACTCGTCCCCCTCCCACTAATGCGAGGGGAAAAGCTGGCAGTTACCCACACAAATGAGTTTGGTGATTAGAGTACCCAGGTTAACACGTGATCCTCACCTGGCCACTTTACTTATCCTAACAAACACTGTCATTAACCAACATTAGGCCCTAACACCTGTACCTAGTACATACCGTCCATCTCAACCCCGATAACGTCCGTACAAACATCGCGGGGTGATTAACTTTATATAACTAGATATACACAGTGCTATGATGTTTAACTCTACCTTGTATATCTTTGTTTATCAGAGCTAGGTTGATCAACTAATATCAGACAGGACTGTGATTATTAATACCACTTAATAACTACGTATATTGGGAATGATATGACAACTGACTGCAAACAGTCAGATCCTCCTTACATCGCACCACAGTAAAGAGGCCTGACATATCATTAGGACAATGATATTGCACCAAAATAAAACGTTTCCCAAACTTAACTGTGAATGATAACATACATGTGCTACAATCCAAGAAATAAAACAAACAAAATTATGGCCAACAGATAGTTGTCTATTTTAAATAAATGTTGTGGAACGTTTGCAAAACATTATTAGAAAAATGTGCAATAGATTGGAGGAACAACTAAATATAAATTCCTTACACTCCCAAACGGATTATGTAGTTTGAATTAAGCTTGCAGTTTAAAAGACAATATATATCACAGACGGTCTACTTTCACTGTGAATTACTGACCAAACGATGTGACTAAGTTGACAGGTCGGCCTGAGGAGATGATATCATCAACTGCTGGCTGGCAGTATAGAGAACTAGGGCCCATCTAGGTACAACAGCTATAACTTCACCTTCAATAGACAGTACAGATAAGCTATCTATCACAAAAATCAAAATACCATCAATCTGGGCCAGAATCTCTACCTTCTATCTAGATAAGAAAACGCTCGTATGTTTTCTCTGGTACACTGAGGCCCACCTGTTCACGTACCCAGGCCGTATGTTTCATCGCAAATTGGGCATTTAGTTTTTAAAACTTTAAAACTTTAAAAATGTGTCTTCTGTAAGAAATGAAAAAGTCGCAATATAAAGATTACATTGAGAAGTTTATGTGGTGTATTATTAAGTGTTACACAGTAAATTGAGCGTGGAACTTTCGCTGGACTCCTAACAAAGCTATCACTACTCCCTACTATCATATTGAGGTGTGTTAATCGCTTCCTACTCGGTCTATAATAGTCGGGGAAACAACCGTCATTATAACAAAATTTCAGGTTTTCAATGTATAGAGAATTGTTATTGCCCAGTTTACATCATTTTTATAACTGCTATTTTACAGAGTGTTATAGAGAAGGTATTTGACAGCCTACCATGTATATAGAGATTCTATTCTCATTATACACTGGCTATGTGCAGCAGTTAACTCGAGATAACTTCCACTCATATTACCCACGAAACACCAAAGGAAACAATAACATTTACCATCACAAAGTTCAAATTCATATTTAATGAAGGGTAAGAAACCTTTGAGATATGTCTAATGCAGCTTTGTGATAGACGGTGTAACCAATTTAAAGCTAGAGAACGCATCACTCGTATCTAGATTTGTCAGCTTAACAACAGTATTGTGATATTCTAAACTCACGTTATTTATCTTCAAGTAATATAATCTGAACTAATTTAATGGGCATTTGTGCATAAATATCATCCATGTATTTCTGTTACGTTTACATAATAAATATTGAAACAAACGTTGTCTTTTAACAATGGAATATGTCTGAATAAATTCAAATTTCAAAATATATTAAGTTGACTTATGTTTGCAAGTCAAAGCACAGATGTTTATTACTGCACTGGTAACCGTTCTGCCTCAATCCAACAGCATTTAAGTCAATATTTCCAAAATCCAGAGAGAGCATGAAACTTTAGATAAATTACTTAGCAACTTGCTAAATGTACATCTGGAACACTTATAATAACCTGAAATACATGTGGCATGTTTCAGAATGTTTCATAGGGGAAATGTAGGAGTTGATGAAAATCAAGTATTCCTTTTATTTCAACAGATGGACAGTGCACCTGGCCATGTCAAAAAGTGGTGAAATATAGATTTTGGTGAGTCATATTGAATTATATTGCACTGATCAAAATGAACATTGTATTACAGAATATCGTTTTAAATACAATTTTACAGGAAACTGATTATATGTGCATGTAATATACAGAAGAATGGAACGAATCGCAAGTGCCCATCATATTCCGCTGCAAACATACATAGAAATGGAACACTTCACAAGTGCTCACCATATTTAACTGTAAATATACAGAAAAACAAAACACATAACAAGTACATTCCCACCATATTTAACAGTAAGTATACAGAGGAATGGAACACATCACGAGTGCCCATCATATTCAACAGTCAATAAACAGAGGAATGGAACACATCACGGGTGCCCATCATATTCAACAGTCAATATACAGAGAAATGGAACACATTACGAGTGCCCACCATAATTAACAGTCAATATACAGAGGAATGGAACACATCATGAGTGCCCATCATATTTAACAGTCAATATACAGAGAAAAAGAACACATTACGAGTTCCCGCCATATTTAACAGTAAATAAACAGAGGACTGGAACACATCAAAAGTGTCCACCATATTTAACAGTAAATATACAGAGAACTGGAACACATCACGATCGTGTGTTCCCAACATATTAACTTGTAAAGATACAGAGTACTGGAACACATCAAAAGTGCCCACCATATTTACCAGTAAATATACAGAGAAATGGAACATATCACGAGTGCCCAGCATATTTACTAGTAAATATCCAAAGCACTTGAACACATCAAAAGTGACCGCCACATTTAACAGTAAATATCCAGAGAAATATAACACATCACGAGTGCCAACCATATTTAACAGTAAATATCCAGAGGACTGGAACACATCACGATCGTGAATGCCCACCATATTTAACATTAAATATACAGCGCAATGGAACACATTATGAGTGCCCACCGTATTTAACAGTAAATATCCAGAGAAATGGAACACATCACGATCGTGAATGCCCACCATATTTAACAGTAAATATCCTGACGACTGGAACACATCACGATCGTGTGTTCCCAACATATTTACCAGAAAAGATACAGAGGACTGGAACACATCACGAGTGCCCACCATATTTAACAGTAAATATCCAAAGGACTGGAACAGATCACGATCGTGTTTGCCCACCATATTTTCCAGTAGACATACAGAGGACTGGAACACATCAAAAGTGCCCACCATATTTAACAGTAAATATACAGAGGACTGGAACACATCAAAGGTGCCCACCATATTTACCAGTAAATACACAGAGAAATGGAACACATCACGAGTGCCCAGCATATTTACCAGTGAATATCCAAAGCACTTGAACACATCAAAAGTGACCGCCACATTTAACAGTAAATATACAGAGAAATGGAACACATCACGA
Source organism: Mizuhopecten yessoensis (assembly GCF_002113885.1). Taxonomy (NCBI): domain Eukaryota; kingdom Metazoa; phylum Mollusca; class Bivalvia; order Pectinida; family Pectinidae; genus Mizuhopecten; species Mizuhopecten yessoensis. Next base: position 525,526 of record NW_018408321.1, read on the forward strand.
GTGCCAACCATATTTAACAGTAAATATCCAGAGGACTGGAACACATCACGATCGTGTGTGCCCACCATATTTAACAGTAAATATCCAGAGTATTGGAACACATCACGATCGTGAATGCCCACCATATTTAACATTAAATATACAGAGCAATGGAACACATTATGAGTGCCCACCATATTTAACAGTAAATATACAGAGAAATGGAACACATCACGAGTGCCCACCATATTTAACAGAAAATATCATGGAATGGAACACATTACTAGTTCCCGCCATATTTAACAGTAAAATGCCCACCATATTTAACATTAAATATCCAGAGGACTGGAACACATCAAAAGTGCCCACCATATTTAACAGTAAATATCATGGAATGGAACACATTACGAGTTCCCGCCATATTTAACAGTAAATAAACAGAGGACTGGAACACATCAAAAGTGCCCACCATATTTACCAGTAAATACACAGAAAAATGGAACACATCAAAAGTGCCCCCCATATTTACCAGAAAATATACAGAAAAATGGAACACATCAAAAGTGCCAACCATATTTAACAGTCAATATACAGCGGTCTGGAACACATCACGATCGTGTGTTCCCACCATATTAAACAGTAAATATACAGAGGACTGGAACACATCAAAAGTGCCCACCATATTTACCAGTAAATACACAGAAAAATGGAACACATCACGAGTGCCCAGCATATTTACCAGTGAATATCCAGAGGACTGGAACACATCACGATCGTTTGTGCCCACCATATTTAACAGTAGACATACAGAGGACTGGAACACATCAAAAGTGACCACCATATTTAACAGTAAATATACAGAGAAATGGAACACATCACGATCGTGAATGCCCACCATATTTAACAGTAAATATCCTGAGGACTGGAACACATCGCGATCGTGTGTTCCCAACATATTTACCAGAAAAGATACAGAGGACTGGAACACATCACGAGTGCCCACCATATTTAATAGTAAATATCCAAAGGACTGGAACAGATCACGATCGTGTGTGCCCACCATATTTTCCAGTAGACATACAGAGGACTGGAACACATCAAAAGTGCCAACCATATTTAACAGTAAATATGCAGAGGACTGGAACACATCACGATCGTGTGTTCCCACCATATTTACCAGTAAATATACAGAGAAATGGAACACATCAAAAGTGCCCACCATATTAACCAGTAAATATACAGAGGACTGGAACACATCACGATCGTGTGTTCCCACCATATTTACCAGTAAATATACAGAGGACTGGAACACATCAAAAGTGACCACCATTTTTACCAGTAAATATACAGAGAAATGGAACACATCACGAGTGCCCACCATATTTAACAGTAAATATCCTGAGGACTGGAACACATCACGATCGTGTGTTCCCAACATTTTTACCAGAAAAGATACAGAGGACTGGAACACATCACGAGTGCCCACCATATTTAACAGTAAATATCCAAAGGACTGGAACACATCACGATCTTGTGTGCCCACCATATTTTCCAGTAGACATACAGAGGACTGGAACACATCAAAAGTGCCAACCATATTTAACAGTAAATATACAGAGGACTGGAACACAGCAAAAGTGCCCACCATATTTACCAGTAAATATACAGAGAAATGGAACACATCACGAGTCCCCACCATATTTAACAGTAAATATCCAGAGGACTGGAACACATCACGATCGTGTGTTCCCACCATATTTACCAGTAAAGATACAGAGGACTGGAATACATCAAAAGTGCCCACCACATCTACCAGTAAATATACAGAGAAATGGAACACATCACGAGTGCCCAGCATATTTAACAGTAAATATCCAGAGAAATGGAACACATTATAAGTGCCCACCATATTTAACAGTAAATATCCAGAGGACTGGAACACATCACGATCGTGTGAGCCCACCATATTTAACAGTAGACATACAGAGGACTGGAACACATCAAAAGTGCCCACCATATTTAACAGTAAATATCCAGAGGATGGAACATATCACGATCATGTGTTCCACCATATTTACCAGTAAAGATACAGAAGACTGGAACACATCAAAAGTGCCCACCATATTTGACAGAAAATATACAGAGAAATGGAACACATCACGATTGTGTGTTCCCACCATATTAAACAGTAAATAAACGGAGAAATGGAACACATCAAAAGTGGCAACCATATTTAACAGTCAATATACAGAGGACTGGAACACATCACGATTGTGTGTTCCCACCATATTAAACAGTAAATATACAGAGAAATGGAACACATCAAAAGTGCCAACCATATTTAACAGTCAATATACAGAGGACTGGAACACATCACGATCGTGTGTTCCCACCATATTTGAACAATGGAATAATGAATAATGGAACACATTACGAGTGCCCACCATATTTACCAGTCAATATACAGAGAATTGCAATACATCAAAAGTGCCCACCATATTTAACAGTAAATATACAGAGGACTGGAACACATCACGATCGTGTGTTCCCACGACATTTACCAGTTAATATACAGAGAATTGGAATACATCAAAAGTGCCCACGACATTTACCAGTCAATATACAGAGAATTGGAATACATCAAAAGTGCCCACGACATTTACCAGTTAATATACAGAGAATGGGAATACATCAAAAGTGCCCATCATATTTACCAGTAAATATGCAAAAAAATTGATCACATCACGATCGTGGGAGTGCCCACCATATTTAAGGTCATAGGAGTGGATTGCTAAACGGAAACAGGAAGTACATCCCTAGTTGAAAATCCTATTATATTAAATAATATTTAAGTATTGCAAAGCAATCAAGGTATTAATTCAGTTGTTTTTTAATCAATGAGTCACATGTGTCCATTTTTCTGTACTTCAGAAAACCGGCTACCTATTTCACTACTGTGAAGTTTTTCAAGAACGATAACTCTTGCATGATATTTACCAGTAAATATACAGAGAAATGGAACACATCACGAGTGCCAAGCATATTTAACAGTAAATATCCAGAGAAATGGAACACATTATGAGTGCCCACCATATTTAACAGCAAATATCCAGAGGACTGGAACACATCACGATCGTGTGTGCCCACCATATTTAACAGTAAATATCCAGAGGACTGGAACACATCACGATCATGTGTGCCCACCATATTTAACAGTAAATATCCAGAGGACTGGAACACATCACGATCGTGTGTGCCCACCATATTTTCCAGTAGACATACAGAGGACTGGAACACATCAAAAGTGCCAACCATATTTAACAGTCAATATACAGAGGACTGGAACACATCACGATCGTGTGTTCCCACGACATTTACCAGTTAATATACAGAGAATTGGAATACATCAAAAGTGCCCATCATATTTACCAGTAAATATGCAGAAAAATTGATCACATCACGATCGTGGGAGTGCCCACCATATTTAAGGTCATAGGAGTGTATTGCTAAACGGAAACAGGAAGTACATCCCTAGTTGAAAATCCTATTATATTAAATAATATTTAAGTATTGCAAAGCAATCAAGGTATTAATTCAGTTGTTTTTTAATCAATGAGTCACATGTGTCCATTTTTCTGTACTTCAGAAAACCGGCTACCTATTTCACTACTGTGAAGTTTTTCAAGAACGATAACTCTTGCATGCAATTAGTATGTGTATATGGTTTTATTATAAAATGTCAATTTTTAATCGTTTATAGATGATTATTTTTTTTTACAATTTCAGCATTTATGAAATTGATATATATAAATGCAATTCTAATCTATGTTAGTATCAATTTTATTGAAATTATTTTGCAAAATAAATGTGTGTTTCAATTTTTTTTCAAAATTCAATCCTTTTTACATAAATTCCATTTAAAATCCTTAAAATTCTGACAACCTTCATTTTTTTTTGTGGCAGAAAATTTTCTTTATTTTAAAGCAATATAACTACAAAATTTGAATAATTTCTACTGAGAAATGGCGACACAATCCTATTACCTTTTAACAGTTAATATATACAGAGGAATGGAACACATCAAAAGTGCCCATAATATTCAACAGTAAATATACAGAGGACTGGAACACATCAAAAGTGCCCACCACATCTAACAGTAAATATCCAGAACAAGAGTACCGCATGGCGGAACAATATATGCCCGTCGAATGCCATATAGTGTTATATACTATCTTACATTAAAATAAGATTTGCATCACCTTAAGAGTGACTAGCTAGCATGCTATAAATCTCACCTTTCACTACAAAGACTATGTTCGATTTTCTTTAACTTTCTAACTGTTTGAGGAAAACAAGTAATCAAAAGATTAGTCTCCAACTCATTAAACACAACTTGATATCATGATTATAAAGCCTGCCAAGTTTCAAAGAAATCGATAGAAAACTGTAGAAAGAGACCTCCGGATAAGATTCGAAATTCTATAAATAAACAAAGGGCAATAACTTCTGCAAAAATAGTCGAATCAAAAATGTGTTCTAAGAAACATAACTATATATCATGACTATAACGATTTCCAAGTTTCAAAGAAATCGGTCGAAAAAAGTAGGAGGAACTTTCCAGACAAAAATCAATTAATGAAATATACAAAGGACCATAACTTTTGCAAAAATAATCAAATCAAAATTCTTTTTGTGCAAACAAAACAACAAATCATGATTATAATGTCTAACAAGTTTCAAAGACATCGGTTGAAAAATGTAGTAACAGTTATCATAAACAGTAATTTACTGTTAAAAATGTAATGATCGCCGGACAAAAATCAAATACTGAAATAAACAAAGGGCAATAACTTTTGCAAAAATTGTCAAATCAAAATTCTTTTCAGGGAAACACAACAACATATCATGATGATAAAGCCTACCAAGTTTCAAAGAAATTGTCGTAAAATGTAGTAGGAGATCTCCGGACAAAAAATCAAATACATATCATGATAATAAAGCCAAACAAGTTTCAAAGAAATAAACAAAGGGCAATGACTTTTGCAAAAATAATTGAATAAAAATTCTTTTCAGGAAAACACAACTTCATATCATGAGTATAATCACGGTCTAATCTAATTCCGTGGTATAATGTATACCAAGTTTCGAAGAGATCGGTCGAAAAATGTTGGAGTAAATGTCCGGCCAAAAAAAACAAATACTGAAATAAACAAAGGGGTATAACTTTTGGAAAAATTATCGAATCAAAATTCTTTTAAGGGAAACACAACGTCATATTATGATTATAATGTTTACTAAGTTTCAAATAGATCGGTTGAAAAATGTAGGAGGAGAGTGAAATATACAAAGGGCAATAACTTCTGCAAAAATTGTCGCATCAAAATTCTTTTTGGGGAAACACAACTTCATATCATGGTTATAATTTTAAATGTATACCAAACTTCAAAGAGATCGGTCGAAAAATGTAGGAGGAGATCGCCGGACAAAAATCAAATACTGAAATAAACAAAGGGGAATAACTTTTGCAAAAATTGTTGAGTCAAAATTCTTTTCAGGGAAACACAACAACATATCATGAGGATAAAGCCTACCGAGTTTCAAAGAAATCGTTCAAAAAATGTAGTAGGAGATCTCCGGACAAAAAATCAAATACTGAAATAAACAAAGGGGGATCACTTTTGCAAAAATAGTCAAATCAAAATTCTTTTCAGGGAGTTACAACTCCATATCCTGATTATAATGTATACAAAGTTTCATAGAGATCGGTCAAAAATGTAGAAGGAGATTGCCGAACAAACAAAAGTTTACGCCAGACAGAGGGACGGACAGACAACGTCATACCAAAATACTCCCGTCAAATTTGACGGGCGTATAAAAATGGAGCACATTACGAGTGCCCACAATATTTAACAGTTAATATATACAGAGGAATGAAACACATCAAAAGTACCTACTACATTTAACAGTACATATACAGAGGACTGGAACACATCGAGTGCCCACCATATTTAACAGTACATATACAAAGGACTGGAACACATCAAAAATGCCCACCACATTTAACAGTAAATAAACAGAGGCCTGGAACACATCAAAAAGTATCGACCATATTTAACAGTAAATATGCAGAGGACTGGAACACATCGAGTGCCCACCACATTAAACAGTAAATATACAGAGGAATGGAACACATCAAAAGTGCCCACTATATTTACTTAACAGTACATGTAGATATTCCGTCTTTGCGTATTGCAGAGTTATCTTCTCTTGTGAGCAGGTATTGATATAATATTCAACAGTAAATATACAGAGGACTGGAACACATCAAAAGTGCCCACCACATTTAACAGTAAATAAACAGAGGACTGGAACACATCAAAAAGTATCCACCATATTTAACAGTAAATATACAGAGGAATGGAACACATCACGATCGTGTGTGCCCCCCACATTCAACAGTAAATATACAGAGGACTGGAACACATCAAAAGTGCCCACCACATTTAACAGTAATTATACAGAGGACTGGATCACATCAAAAGTACCCACCATATTTAACAGTAAATATACAAAGGACTAGAACACATCAAAAGTGCCCACCACATTTAACAGTAATTATACAGAGGACTGGATCACATCAAAAGTCCCCACCATATTTAACGGTACATATACAAAGGTCTGGAACACATCAAAAGTCCCCACCATATTTAACAGTCAATATACAGAGGACTGGAACCCTTCAAAAGTGCCCACCACATTTAACAGTAATTATGCAGAGGACTGGATCACATCAAAAGTACCCACCATATTTAACGGTACATATACAAAGGACTGGAACACATCACGATCGTGTGTTCCCACCATATTTACCAGTAAATATACAGAGGACTAGAACACATCAAAAGTCCCCACCATATTTAACAGTCAATATACAGAGGACTAGAACACATCGAGTGCCCACCATATTAAACAGTAAATAAACGGAGAAATGGAACACATCACGAGTGCTCACCATAGTTATAAGAAACTATATAGAGAAATGGAACACATGAGATGTTCCCACCATATGTAACAAATAATATAAAAAAGAGAACTTGCAGGGAAATGGAATTTAGGAGAATTTCACATCATATTTAAAAATACAGAGGAAGCGAATTTACAGAGAAATGGAATGGATGACAAGTTCCCATCATATTTAATGGTAAAAATACAGAGGAAGAGAATTTACAGAGAATCTGAATATATGAGAGGTTCTCACCATATGTAACAGTTAATATAGCGAGGTAGAGAACACATCACAGTTTCCCACCATGATATTTTATCTCCAGTCCACCTGTATACTGTGTGTGTCAGGTGTGAGGCTGCTTCAAAGGGCAGTACGCGGAGATGTGTCAAACACTACAATACACTCGGCTGATGTAAATAGGCAGTAAATACACACAATCCAAACCTGTAATTTTACTTTAATTATCTTATCTACAAATATATATGTCAGTACTTACAACAACTTGTGCACCCTATCACAGCTCCTGCTTGAACATTCCAGCGGTAAACAGCTGAGCAATTTGTTTGTAGATGAAGTCTAGGTAGTGAACCTGACATTCATTTCAGTGAAATTGACATTCATTGTTGTGAAATTGCTGTTCATTGTCACCAACAGGTGGTCAAAACGTACCATATAGACACTACTGACCAGCTACTTACAGACACTGTGTACATCACAAAGAACTTTTATTTCATAAGATCAAACTTTCTCCTCTTTGGGCCTGGACCAAATTCCCACAGTGATGTTCAAAATACTGCTTGTTATACTTACTGTTATTATGGTATCACATTGACAAATAAACTTAAGTTGTACAGTTTTTTATTTTTTTTAAATACAACAAATAAAATAAATGTCAAGTTAAGTAGTATCGTGTCTATACTGGAAGTAGAGTCTGGTCTATACAGGATGTAGAGTCTGGTATATACAGGAAGTAGAGTCTGGTCTAAACAGGAAGTAGAGTCTGGTCTATATGGGGAGTAGAGTCTGGTCTATATGGGGAGTAGAGTCTGGTCTATACAGGAAGTAGAGTCTGGTCTATACAGGAAGTAGAGTCTGGTCTATATGGGGAGTAGAGTCTGGTCTATATGGGGAGTAGAGTCTGGTCTATACGGGAAGTAGAGTCTGGTCTATACGGGAAGTAGAATCTGGTCTATACAGGAAGTAGAGTCTTGTGAGTCTGGTCTATACAGGAAGTAGAGTCTGGTCTATACAGGAAGTAGAGTCTGGCGCCTGATTCATACAGGAAGTAGAGTTGTGTCTATATCAAAAGGTTTTTATGAGAGTTATCTCACCCTGGCATCTCTGACTGGTCCCTGATGTCCTTGCAGCAGTCGAACACTGGTCATTGTCATCATGTCCCATTCCCGGATGGTTCCGTCTCTACAACAAAATCATAAACACAACATGTTACTTTAGTCTAGATCAGTTCAGCAACATAAGTCAATCAAATCAATGCTCATTTCACAGACAGTAACGCTACAATTTCTCTAAAATTATTATCATTATCAGATCTCAAGTAAGAGTAGTATTTGAGCAGTAATCAATATCAGATCTTCTTACATCCTAATACGATTTTGATTATGTTGGAGTAATATCAAGATAAAAATAAGAATTTCCAACTTTTTAAATTGAAACACAGATACAGATACAATTCTCACCCGGAGGCTGTGATGAAACGACCTTGGTGGTAATTGACCCTGTAGATGGGTTTGTCATGGGCCTGTATGGCAGCTTCACTCTCACCGGACATCTTGTTCCAGAAATAAACACGGCCCTGCAGGTCCCCACTCAGGATTAATTCCCCCTGAATCTTTTGGAATTAAAATGAAATTGATTGTTAAAAGCCTTACTAAAAGGTTAGGAATTCATTTCACTTCACCTCATCACAAAAATGATGAGATCATCTACAAATAACATTTCCTTATCTTAAGAACTGTAAAGAATTCTGCATATAAATACAATATCATCAAACACTATCATAACCTAATAACAGTAAACATTCAGAGAAATGGAACCGGTCACATGAAATGTACAGAGAACTGGAACACATGAGACTTGCCAGGATATTGAAACAAATACAGATAGAAGCTGATGTAGAACAGTAAACTATCTGTACCTGTATAGTTATATCACATGAGTGTAAATAAGGCCGTCTAAAAAATCAAGTCAGACTTTGTATAGTCGTAGTACACATACCACTGTCTAAAAACAGACCCAGCATATAAAGGTCGGCAGGATTTAAGATTTAAGTCGAAATCATGTCCAACCATTTAACGCTTGTTCCAGTTTTTTCCCCCGTCTGGATGGGATTTTAAGTGTTTCAGAATTTATTTTTGCCAGTTTGATTAATGGGGGTTCAGTTTGACTACCTGATAAGATGGCTGCATGAAACATTGCATTACTCTATAATCTTTTCATCACTGCTCAAGTGTCTGATGATAAACCTAATCATAATAAATTGCTTTCTGAAACAGACACAATTTATCTATCAATTCAATTAATTATGATGTCTCTCTTTTTTTCACCACCATTTCACAATCTTTTTAAATTGGTTCTAGTGTCTGAGAAATGTTCCCTGTAAAGTCTGTTTTATAAGTTGTTTTATCAATTTTCAATCACAAGCCACTTGATTTCATATTTATGAGAAATGAACTCAGAATTTAAGACCAACTAATATGCAGGAGATCACAAGGTACACGCCTCCTTCCTACCCTGTCCCCCTCCCTGCTCCCCTACCCTGTCCCCCTCCCTGCTTCCCTACCCTATCCCCCTCCCTGCTCCCCTACCCTGTCCCCCTCCCTGTTCCTTCCTACCCTGTCCCCCTCCCTGCTCCTTCCTACCCTGTCCCCCTCCCTGCTCCCCTACCCTGTCCCCCTCGAGCTCCCTGCTCCTTCCTACCCTGTCCCCATCCCTGCTTCCCTACCCTGTCCCCCTACCTGCTCCCCTCTTTCAATATTCAACACATGTATTATAATAATGTCACTATATATATTTAAANTCTGTCCCCCTCGAGCTCCCTGCTCCTTCCTACCCTGTCCCCTCCCTGCTTCCCTACCCTGTCCCCCTCCCTGCTCCCCTACCCTGTCCCCCTCCCTGCTCCCCTACCCTGTTCCCCTCCCTGTTCCTTCCTACCCTGTCCCCCTCCCTGCTCCTTCCTACCCTGTCCCCCTCCCTGCTCCCATACCCTGCCCCCCTCCCTGCTCCTTCCTACCCTGTCCCCCTCCCTGCTCCCCTACCCTGTCCCCCTCGAGCTCCCTGCTCCTTCCTACCCTGTCCCCATCCCTGCTTCCCTACCCTGTCCCCCTACCTGCTCCCCTCTTTCAATATTCAACACATGTATTATAATAATGTCACTATATATATTTAAACACTCTTTCATAATTGCTTGATTTTCGTTTGGTATTTACGTCTTTAAAGTATTCATTTCTACTTTTAATTTTGATAGACAGTCAATCAAGATTGATTAAGTGACCCTGGAGTCACAGTTATAAACTTTACAGACTCCTTATAACATCAGATAAAACACTTGTGCTTGGTACCAAATTTAAATATCAATTACTACATATCTCCTCTATATTAGGACAGATCAGTTTCGTTTCTAAATTGAGATATATTTTGACAAGAAACTCCATGCCCTTAGATGATCGGATAGTATTGATAATTTGATGATTACTTTGTACAGAATGTTAAAAGCCAAACTATTTTGCAAACATTTTAAATGATCTTTAGAAAATAGTTTGTCCATTTAACCTCATGTACGTCATAAAGATTTGGCAAGGAAACTTTATCTATTTGAGGTTTTACACATTAACGTAAATCTTGACGTCCTAATTGGGACGTCCCTGTCTATGAGAGTTTAATGTGGGTCCGGTATTGTCTGTCGGATAGGTAGTACAATACTCGCACAATGAATATCGAGTTTGTCAGGCGAACATCACCAATATACTATAATCATGTAATCGACAGATGAATGAAATTCCAGCCAAAGTGACCCGATTGTTCCTATATGTAGACCCAGCTTTGACTGTAGAGGTTATGTTATTAATGTTAAACGAGTTGGGCGTGGCAGAGAAATGCAGGTGCTGTGTAGATAATGCACACCATAGAACTAACTAATGCTCCAATTCTACTTAATACCCTTCCCGAGTTCTGAATTTATTCTATCAAATGACACAGGTAATGAATAGGCCACATAACAGGGAAGGCCAGCGTGTATAGTTTTTGTACTTTCCACCGAAATGTGTTTATACCTCACTCTATTCATAACAAAAGATGTTCTTGAATTCATTTAGATAAAAAAAAAAGTGTTGGGCTCACAGCTGTGAAGATAAAACACTGAGGTGACAGTGTTGTCAGACAAGATAGGACATACACCAAAGTAGATATTACAGCGAAGAGCCGAGGTAGAGATACACCAGGTGGGCTGTCAGAGGTGAACTGCCACAATTATATACCTTATCAGCCAATCAACACATCCCTTCATCAGTAGGAAAACACTGACCATAAATGTCAATCAAACACAAAATTTGAAAATTTGTAAGTTTTGTACAACACCAACGTTTTAATACCCTTGGCCAGTGACCTCCACTGAGGATCTGAAGGAGGGTCTAGCTTTCTGTCACTTTCTGTGATAGTCTTTGTTGATCGTGAAGAACTCACTGTTCGGACAGTTAAAGTCATATTGATACATGTTTATACCATAAACATAGTTATACCTTGTTGTATTTTTTGTTGTAATTACAATGTAATCTAAATACTGTATTGTAATTACTATGCAGTATATACCTCGTATTATTTTTTGTAATTAAAATGTAATACTGTATACGGGTTTATTTTCGCCTCAGTTTAGCTTTCGCCTTTTTCACTCTCCTTAATGAGGGCTAATTTATCATGACAGCTAATATTAGTAAACATTTTGTATACATATCAAACATATGCCAAGGGTAAAACTAACACTAGGCGAATATGGATTTTAATGGCAAAGGGCGAAAATACGACTGAGCGAAAGTTCCTCGGTAGACAGTATATCGACTATGTAGTCTGCATCTGTTGTTTTTTACAATCTAGTATACAGCAAGGTAAACAACATTAAATTCCTGTAAATCTTTAACACACAACCTCAACATCTATATTTCTTATTTTCAATTGAATTAGCATCTGATAAAATAATTTCCTAAGGAATGGTACCAGAGGTTTGAGATTTTATTAGAATACCTATTTCTGTGAGGAAGGATAAGTGACTTAAGCACATTTTCAGGAGGAAATGTACCTACAATTAATTTGAAAGTAAACATCTTCTCTTCTGTATCATTTAAGGGGCTATATATACACACACCTAATGAACCCCCGGGCAGCCTGTCATTTACAAACTCAGAATCAACATGTGTTCGTAAGCATATTATGAAAACATAAACACTTGGAGCTAGACCCATTCCTAATGACTTGTTCATGCAATCCTCTTTAATAAGACACTAGTGTTCGTTTACCCCGTGTTCCTATTACAGACAGCCAGATTGGGAAGCTAAATATGTGTTTCTATCTAGGAAACAAATTGAAACTTTTATTAAAATGAAATATTTGAAAATTTATTTGAGTGTCTATTAAATTAATCAAGAGTGTTATAAGACAGAGTGTTTTATAACACATTGGAAAAGGTGTTATCAGACATAAATAAATGTACTAAATACAGGCAGAATGGTATATAAGACAATGTGCTATAACACATAAAAAAGGTGGTATCAAATACAAGGTGGTGTCACGTACTGGTACGACATGGTGATATCAACAGATAGGGTGGTATCAGGTACATACAAAGTGGTATCAGAAACATACAAGGTGGTATCAGATACAGACAGGGTGATATCAGATACAGACAGGGTGGTATCAGGTACATACAAGGTGGTATCAGATACAGACATAGTGATATCAGATACAGACAGGGTGGTATCAGATACATACAAGGTGGTATCAGATACAGACAGAGTGATATCAGATACAGACAGGGTGGTATCAGGTACATACAAGATGGTATCACGTACTGGTACGACATGGTGATATCAACAGACAGGGTGGTATCAGGTACATACAAAGCGGTATCAGAAACATACAAGGTGGTATCAGATACAGACAGAGTGATATCAGATATAGACAGGGTGGTATCAGGTACATACAATGTGGTATCAGATACAGACAGGGAGGTACATACAAAGCGGTATCAGAAACATACAATGTGATATCAGATACAGACAGAGTGATAACATAAACAGACAGGGTGGTATCAGGTACAGACAGAGTGGTATCAGATACAGACAGGGTGGTATCAGAAACAGACAGGGTGGTATCAGGTACATACAAGGCGGTATCAGAAACATACAAGGTGATATCAGATACAGACAGAGTAATATCAGATACAGACAGGGTGGTATCAGAAACAGACAGGGTGGTATCAGGTACATACAAGGTGGTATCAGATACAGACAGGGTGGTATCAGGTACATACAAAGCGGTATCAGAAACATACAAGGTGATATCAGATACAGCCAGGGTGGTATCAGGTACAGACAGAGTGATATCAGATACAGACAGGGTGGTATCAGGTACATACAAGCGGTATTAGAAACATACAAGGTGATATCAGATACAGACAGAGTGATATCAGATATAGACAGGGTGGTATCAGGTACAGACAGAGTGATATCGGAAACAGACACAGAGTGATATCAGGTACATACAAAGCGGTATGAGAAACATACAAGGTGATATCAGATACAGACAGGGCGGTATCAGGTACATACAAGGTGGTATCAGATACAGACAGGGTGGTATCAGGTACATACAAGCGGTATCAGAAACATACAAGGTGACATCAGATACAGACAAAGTGATATCAGATACAGACAGTGTGGTATCAGGTACAGACAGGGTGGTATCAGGTACATACAAGGTGATATCAGATACAGACAGAGTGATATTAGATACAGACAGGGTGGTATCAGGTACATACAAAGTGGTTTCAGGTACATACAAGGTGATATCAGATACAGACAGAGTGATATCAGACACAGACAGAGTGATATCAGATACAGACAGGGTGGTATCAGGTACCAACAAGGTGGTATCAGGTACATACAAGGTGATATCAGATACAGACAGAGTGGTATCAGATACAGACAGGGTGGTATCAGGTACATACAAAGTGGTATCAGAACCATACAAGGTGGTATCAGAAACATACCAGGTGATATCAGATACAGACAGAGTGATATCAGATACAGACAGGGTGGTATCAGGTACATACAAGGTGGTATCAGAAACATACAAGGTGATATCAGATACAGACAGAGTGATATCAGATACAGACAGGGTGGTATAAGGTACATACAAGCAGTATTAGAAACATACAAGGTGATATCAGATACAGACAGAGTGATATCAGATACAGACAGAGTGATATCAGATACAGACAGAGTGATATCAGGTACATACAAAGCGGTATCAGAAACATACAAGGTGATATCAGATACAGACAGAGTGGTATCAGATACAGACAGGGTGGTATCAGGTACATACAAGCGGTATCAGAAACATACAAGGTGATATCAGATACAGACAAAGTGATATCAGATACAGACAGAGTGGTATCAGGTACATACAAGGTGGTATCAGGTACATACAAGGTGATATCAGATACAGACAGGGTCATATCAGATACAGACAGGGTGGTATCAGGTACATACAAAGTGGTATCAGGTACATACAAGGTGATATCAGATACAGACAGAGTGATCTCAGATACAGACAGAGTGATATCAGAAACAGACAGGGTGGTATCAGGTACAAACAAGGTGGTATCAGGTACATACAAGGTGATAGCAGATACAGACAGAGTGGTATCAGATACAGACAGGGTGGTATCAGATACATACAAGGTAGTATCAGACACATACAGATGGTATCAGATACAGATGGGGTGGTATAAGGTATCAGATGCAGACAGGGTGGTATCAGGTACAAACAAGGTGGTATCAGACACATACAATGTGGTATCAGATACAGACAGGGTGGTATCAGATACAGACATGGTGGTATCAGAAACAGACAGGGTGGTATCAGGTACATACAATGTGATATCAGAAACATACAAGGTGGTATCAATACAGACAGGGTGGTATCAGGTACATACAATGTGGTATCAGATACAGAGAGGGTGTTATCAGATACAGACAAGGTGGTATTAGGTTCATACAGGGTGGTATCAGATACAGACAGGATGGTATCAGGTACAGATAGAGTGATATCAGATACAGACAGGGTGGTATCAGGTACAAACAGGGTGGTATCAGAAACAGACAGGGTGGTATCAGGTACAGACAGAGTGGTATCAGATACAGACAGGGTGGTATCAGATACAAATAGGATGGTATCAGGTACAAACAGAGTGATATCGGATATGGACAGGGTGGTATCAGATACAGACCAGATAAAGACAGTATAATATCAAATACAGACAGGGTGGTATCAGATACAGATAGGATAGTATCAGTCACAGACAGGATGGTATCAAACACAGACAGGGTGGTATCAGTCACAGACAGGGGGGTATCAGTCACAGACAGGATGGGATCAAACACAGACAGGGTGGTATCAGATACAGACAGGATGGTATCAAACACAGACAGGATGGTATCAGATACAGACAGGGTGGTATCAGATACACACAGGGTGGTATCAGATACAGATAGGATGGTATCAGGTACAAACAGAATGATATCGGATATGGACAGGATGGTATCAGATACAGATAGGATGGTATCAGGTACAGACAGAGTGATATCGGAAACAGACAGGATGGTATCAGATACAGACCAGATATAGACAGTATGATATCAAATACAGACAGGGTGGTATCAGATACAGACAGGATGGTATCAAACACAGACAGGGTGGTATCAGACACAGACAGGATGGTATCAGATACAGACAGGGTGGTATCAGATACAGACAGGGTGGTATCAGACACAGACAGGGTAGTATCAGTCACAGACAGGGTGGTATCAAACACAGACAGGGTGGTATCAGACACAGACAGGATGGTATCAGATACAGACAGGGTGGTATCAGATACAGACAGGGTGGTATCAGATAATCAGATACAGACAGGGTGGTATCAGACACAGACAGGGTGGTATCAGTCACAGACCGGATGGTATCAAACACAGACAGGGTGGTATCAGACACAGACAGGGTGGTATATCAGACACAGACAGGGTGGTATATCAGACACAGACAGGACGGTATCAGATACAGACAGGGTGGTATCAGATACAGACAGGGTGGTATCAGATACAGACAGGGCTGTATCAGATACAGACAGGGTGGTATCAGACACAGACAGGGTGGTATCAGACACAGACAGGATGGTATCAGGAACAGACAGGGTGGTATCAGATACAGACAGGGTGGTATCAGATACAGACAGGGCGGTATCAGATACAGACAGGGTGGTATCAGACACAGACAGGGTGGTATCAGACACAGACAGGATGGTGTCAGGTACATACAATGTGGTATCAGAAACAGACAGGGTGGTATAAGATATAGACAGTATGATATCAGACACAGACAGGGTGGTATATCAGACACAGACAGGGTGGTATCAGACACAGACAAGGTGGTATATCAGACACAGACAGGATGGTATCATATATGGACAGGGTGGTAGCAAACACAGACAGGGTGGTATCAGACACAGACAAGGTGGTATATCAGACACAGACAGGATGGTATCATATATGGAGAGGGTGGTAGCAAACACAGACAGGGTGGTATCAGGCACAGACAAGGTGGTATATCAGACACAGACAGGATGGTATCAGATACAGACAGGGTGGTATATCAGACACAGACAGGGTGGTATCAGATATGGACAGGGTGGTATCAAACACAGACAGGGGGGTATCAGACACAGACAGGGTGGTATATCAGACACAGACAGGATGGTATCAGATATGGAGAGGGTGGCATCAAACACATTTAATGTGGTATTAGCTTCAAATTGTGGTCATCCCTCATTTTCTTGATTGTAATTAACACCCACTCTCATCACATCAGTGAGAAGGTACCTTGTTGGCTTTTTGGATGTGGGAGATACAAGTGATGAGGAATGTAGAAGGTTACATCTGTGGACTAATTACTGGGGGAAGGAAGAGTAACGGAGCATCTTACTTACCGACACAGTTAATACCTGGTCCTGGCTTCCATCAAATACGTATAAACATTGTTCTGTGTGGATGTTCACCAATCGCAGAGTCCTGAAATAGATACATACACATTGATGCTACATCACAAGTAATCTTCATTCATTATACCAATACTTTTAATGCGGTTTTCTTGTGTCTATACCCGTTCTAACTGTTTCCAAACAAGATAATCAGTGATGACAGCTTCCCACTGAACTGGAGATGCCCTGAGGAAAGTTTACAAACAACACAAATAGATTTATTATCAGTCTCTACAACCCATTACCAAACTAAACCCCTCCGAATTGTTACATGCATCAATGTCCGCCCTCCTCCAAGCCTCAGTAGCTTGATCAAGTGAACATATCTGGTACCCAAACCTCCACATTATACTTAGTACTTATAACATTTTAACAATGGATTTATGCAACAACAAGAACAAATAACTTATGTAAAAAATAGCATTAAATTGACCTGTATATGAAGACTGTGAGAGTCTGTAGACACCATGTGCGAGTGTTAAGATGGCTAATCATTGGTCGTGGCTTCCTTGACAGGACCAGCACTAGACCTGAGCCTGAACCCACACTGAACCATCCCCAACTACAGGTGCTGTATCCCAGCTATCCCCCTCCGACAAACAACATCCTTTACAAGGGGAAAGCACTTAAAAATTAATTGACCAAAAGGAAATGTATGTGGAACTGTTGACTGTTGATTGTGGGAGGTCAGTATCTACGTTTTATTTCACTGTTTGACCCTTACTTTGAATTGCGATGTTAAAACAGGAGTGTAAACATTCCTTTGAATTACCGACTAATGATTGGGTCTTAAAGGGATTGGAAATGTAACGGGTCTTAAAGGGATTGGAAATGTAACATGTCAAAATGATTTTAAATCCACCAGTTTGAATCCCCGATGGATTCCAAAGCTTCATTGCACTTTACCAGGCGGCGATCAAAAAAATAAAAAACGAAAAACAGTACAAGTGTGAGGCTTAAATTCCTCTTAGGTATTGGCATCAGATATGAATCATAAATTCAAAATCAATTAAGGCAGCACTTGAAAAAAAGTAAAACATGAAAAAAATTCATTTGAAACACTACAGTAAATGTAAATATGATTGATAATATGTTTAAATTTTATGCCATAAATCAGTTTTTTTACTTCTAAGTCATTATTCTAAATGCTGCGAGCTGTGAATTTAGCCATGATTCTATGCTATATATACTAATCAACCATGTGGATTTTCTCCCGCTACTCTGGAAGTTTCCTCCACAAATAAGACCTACTAAATGTTTCCATACAGGCCAATAAACATTGATAAAACTTACTTCATATATAAATTGTCGTAAAATAGACCAGAACTATAAGCCACAGGCTAACTAAATACTCACGCCCCCTCAAAGTAAAACTGTTGCATCAATTTCATTTAAGGATGGTAAAGGATTTCATTTTGACAAAATTAATAAATGGGAATCAGAAATAGGCATATAACAGTTATCAAAATGAGCACAACTAAATAGGAAAAGATCCATTAAAGAAAGTTCCATAAATGTCTGTCAAGAATGGACAGGAGACAGGAGATATGTCCAGGTGAGAGGGGATATTGATATAAGGCCGGGGATGTGGACAGGAGACATAGGATATGTCCAGGTGAGAGGGGATATTGATGTAAGGCCGGGGATGTGGACAGGAAACATAGGATATGTCCAGGTGAGAGGGGATATTGATGTAAGGCCGGGGATGTGGACAGGAGACATAGGATATGTACAGGTGAGAGGGGATATTGATGTAAGGCCGGGGATGTGGACAGGAGACATAGGATATGTACAGGTGAGAGGGGATATTGATGTAAGGCCGGGGATGTGGACAGGAGACAGGAGATATGTACAGGTGAGAGGGGATATTGATGTAAGGCCGGGGATGTGGACAGGAGACAGGAGATATGTACAGGTGAGAGGGGATATTGATGTAAGGCCGGGGATGTGGACAGGAGACAGGAGATATGTACAGGTGAGAGGGGATATTGATGTAAGGCCGGGGATGTGGACAGGAGACAGGAGATATGTACAGGTGAGAGGGGATATTGATGTAAGGCCGGGGATGTGGACAGGAGACAGGAGATATGTACAGGTGAGAGGGGATATTGATGTAAGGCCGGGGATGTGGACAGGAGACAGGAGATATGTACAGGTGAGAGGGGATATTGATGTAAGGCCGGGGATGTGGACAGGAGACAGGAGATATGTACAGGTGAGAGGGGATATTGATGTAAGGCCGGGGATGTGGACAGGAGACAGGAGATATGTACAGGTGAGAGGGGATATTGATGTAAGGCCGGGGATGTGGACAGGAGACAGGAGATATGTACAGGTGAGAGGGGATATTGATGTAAGGCCGGGGATGTGGACAGGAGACAGGAGATATGTACAGGTGAGAGGGGATATTGATGTAAGGCCGGGGATGTGGACAGGAGACAGGAGATATGTACAGGTGAGAGGGGATATTGATGTAAGGCCGGGGATGTGGACAGGAGACAGGAGATATGTACAGGTGAGAGGGGATATTGATATAAGGCCGGGGATGTGGACAGGAGACAGGAGATATGTACAGGTGAGAGGGGATATTGATATAAGGCCGGGGATGTGGACAGGAGACAGGAGATATGTACAGGTGAGAGGGGATATTGATATAAGGCCGGGGATGTGGACAGGAGACAGGAGATATGTACAGGTGAGAGGGGATATTGATATAAGGCCGGGGATGTGGACAGGAGACAGGAGATATGTACAGGTGAGAGGGGATATTGATGTAAGGCCGGGGATGTGGACAGGAGACAGGAGATATGTACAGGTGAGAGGGGATATTGATATAAGGCCGGGGATGTGGACAGGAGACAGGAGATAAGTACAAGTGAGAGGGGATATCAATATAAGGCCGGGGATGTGGACAGGAAACAGGAGATATGTACAGGTGAGAGGGGATATTGGTATGAGGCCGGGGATGTGGACAGGAGACATAGGATATGTACAGGTGAGAGGGGATATTGATATAAGGCCGGGGATGTGGACAGGAAACAGGAGATATGTACAGGTAAGAGGGGATATTGATATAAGGCCAGGGATGTGGACAGGAGACAGGAAAAATGTACAGGTGAGAGGGGATATTGATGTAAGGCCTGGGATGTGGACAGGAGACAGGAGATATGTACAGGTGAGAGGGGTATTGATGTAAGGCCAGGGATGTGGACAGGAGACAGAGGATATGTACAGGTGAGAGGGGATATTGATATAAGGCCGGGGATCTGGACAGGAAACAGGAGATATGTACAGGTAAGAGGGGATATTGATGTAAGGCCGGGGATGTGGACAGTAGACAGGAGATATGTACAGGTGAGAGGGGATATTGATGTAAGGCCAGGGATGTGGGAGATATGTACAGGTAAGAGGGGATATTGATATAAGGCCGGGGATGTGGACAGGACAGGAGAGATATGTACATGTAAGAGGGGATATTGATGTAAGGCCGGGGATGTGGACAGGAGACACAGGATATGTACAGGTGAGAGGGGATATTGATGTAAGGCCAGGGATGTGGACAGGAGACAGAGGATATGTACAGGTGAGAGGGGATATTGATGTAAGGCCAGGGATGTGCACAGGAGACATAGGATATGTACAGGTGAGAGGGGATATTGATATAAGGCAGGGGATGTGGACAGGAGACATAGGATATGTCCAGGTGAGAGGGGATATTGATATAAGGCTGGGGATGTGGACAGGAGACAGGAGATATGTACAGGTGAGAGGGGATATTGATGTATGGCCAGAGATGTGGACAGGAGACATAGGATATGTACAGTTGAGAGGGGATATTGATGTAAGGCCGGGGATGTGGACAGGAGACATGAGATATGTACAGGTGAGAGGGGATATTGATGTAAGGCCGGGGATGTGGACAGGAGACAGGAGATATGTACAGGTGAGAGGGGATATTGATGTAAGGCCGGGGATGTGGACAGGAGACAGGAGATATGTACAGGTGAGAGGGGATATTGATGTAAGGCCGGGGATGTGGACAGGAGACAGGAGATATGTACAGGTGAGAGGGGATATTGATGTAAGGCCGGGGATGTGGACAGGAGACAGGAGATATGTACAGGTGAGAGGGGATATTGATGTAAGGCCGGGGATGTGGACAGGAGACAGGAGATATGTACAGGTGAGAGGGGATATTGATGTAAGGCCGGGGATGTGGACAGGAGACAGGAGATATGTACAGGTGAGAGGGGATATTGATGTAAGGCCGGGGATGTGGACAGGAGACAGGAGATATGTACAGGTGAGAGGGGATATTGATGTAAGGCCGGGGATGTGGACAGGAGACAGGAGATATGTACAGGTGAGAGGGGATATTGATGTAAGGCCGGGGATGTGGACAGGAGACAGGAGATATGTACAGGTGAGAGGGGATATTGATGTAAGGCCGGGGATGTGGACAGGAGACAGGAGATATGTACAGGTGAGAGGGGATATTGATGTAAGGCCGGGGATGTGGACAGGAGACAGGAGATATGTACAGGTGAGAGGGGATATTGATGTAAGGCCGGGGATGTGGACAGGAGACAGGAGATATGTACAGGTGAGAGGGGATATTGATGTAAGGCCGGGGATGTGGACAGGAGACAGGAGATATGTACAGGTGAGAGGGGATATTGATGTAAGGCCGGGGATGTGGACAGGAGACAGGAGATATGTACAGGTGAGAGGGGATATTGATGTAAGGCCGGGGATGTGGACAGGAGACAGGAGATATGTACAGGTGAGAGGGGATATTGATGTAAGGCCGGGGATGTGGACAGGAGACAGGAGATATGTACAGGTGAGAGGGGATATTGATGTAAGGCCGGGGATGTGGACAGGAGACAGGAGATATGTACAGGTGAGAGGGGATATTGATGTAAGGCCGGGGATGTGGACAGGAGACAGGAGATATGTACAGGTGAGAGGGGATATTGATGTAAGGCCGGGGATGTGGACAGGAGACAGGAGATATGTACAGGTGAGAGGGGATATTGATGTAAGGCCGGGGATGTGGACAGGAGACAGGAGATATGTACAGGTGAGAGGGGATATTGATGTAAGGCCGGGGATGTGGACAGGAGACAGGAGATATGTACAGGTGAGAGGGGATATTGATGTAAGGCCGGGGATGTGGACAGGAGACAGGAGATATGTACAGGTGAGAGGGGATATTGATGTAAGGCCGGGGATGTGGACAGGAGACAGGAGATATGTACAGGTGAGAGGGGATATTGATGTAAGGCCGGGGATGTGGACAGGAGACATAGGATATGTACAGGAGACGGGGGATATTGAGAGGTGACAGAAGATATTGACAGGAGATATGATATGCACTGCAGACAGGGGATATTGATATGAGATGGAAGGGAAATGAAAAGTATAGACATGGGATATTGACAATTCACAGAGGATATGGACATGAGTTGGGATAGGCAAAGAATATTGACTGTAGACAGTGTTGGATTTATAGTTGAGAAGGGGTATCATACTGGTATATGATTTATTTCTTCTTATCATGAGGAGGATTCAGCGATTAAACTTCAAAACATCTTAACATGCAACTTTACTGAACATTAAATAAATGTTTCAGAGGAGTTCTGCATTGGATAACCAAAGTGGCTGGCTGATTCTGGGAGAAGCACCTATATGTGAGTGGAATACTTGTAGAGACAACATGTACACTTGTAGGTCAGGAGAAGATGAAAGAACTTGGTTACTTAGGAAAACCCTGTCTAACATATCATTTGTGCTGCCTGCCATTACATATACGCTGCGTTAGTGTAAGATTTACTTCCCCTGTCTTACGGAGCTATAAAAAGGTAAGGAACCTTCCAATTAGAAAGCCTCTAGAGAGAGCAATCACTTCCCACAACATGTCGAATAAAATGTCTTCAAGTGGCAAGTACAAAAAAGAGATTCTTGTCATGTAACACGGCGAATTCCTAAAATCCATAAAGCCTTCTGCCATAGTGTTACAAAGGGGTGATCATCAGCACCGGGTACAAACCAATCTAACCACTGCACTTAGGAAACTTAGCAGCAGAACTATGACAAGGTATGTTTTAAGGCTTAAATATTTTATTTTATTAAACTACTGCAAAGGTTGGGGCTTTTGGTTCAGCAGCTGTACAATCAAGTGTCCCATCAAGGCTAGATTAACTATATGATAGTTTTATCAAGTATCTTGTGAACTGGACAGGGCCAGAAAACCGTTACCATAGTTTAGTAAGTATCATGTGCCCATTTTTAGGGTTGTTTCCATTATCTTAATTGATTTTTTTTAATTTTTTTAAATATCAGCCTCTACACTAAATTCATTCCACACAAAAGTTAGTATGATGAAAAAAACTTTGTCACTCAAAGTGCTAATTTACCGCTCACATGAGCAGGGGTACTCAATTATTTCTGATGTCTGCAGCCACCCTACTTAGATGGGAAATAATTAATATAATGAGAGTGAGACTATGCCTACACACTGTAGTATAATGAGACCCTGCCCACCACTTATTTAAAGTATTTATCAGATCATGTTAGAGACAATCCTATAAACTTCCTAGTCACTTGCAAAACAGACCTAGTTCACTGAAATATGGTTTATTGAGAGCAGTCTTTACCAACACAGCATCCTGCAGGTGCGGTTGACCATATGAAGATGCTTTTCATATTTTTCTAATCTTTTCATTACATTTGCATTTGAGGCAAAGATTTTTATGATGTCTTGGTGAAATTGATATCTCGGTGATGTTGAGAGGCAACTTAAACTTAAACTTAAACTTAACCTTAAATTCGTGAAAAATGTAATTGTCAACTAGCATTGTTCAAAACTTCATCAATAAAATAATAGATTTGATCAAATGTTTGTGTCCATTCTCTACTATTTTCCTCCACTTCAGCCCCCCTCCCCAGTTGAAATAAAATCGTTTACTGTGTCTATTTAACTTACAAACATGTGCTCATATATTTTGCAATAATCTGTGGAAAGGATTTATGTATATTGCAAACATTTCTCCAATCGATAAAAATATCTACTTGTTATGAATTTTTTTTTGTTAAGAATGTAAAACCATGCCCACACAATATAGAATGTCAAACCATGCCCATAGAACATATAATTTAATACTATGCCCACATAAAATGGAACATGAACCCATATCCACATAAAACTTAATGTGAGACAATGCCTACAGAATATAGAATATGAAACCATGTCTTAATAAAATTGCTTGTGAAACAATGCCCTCACAAAATAAAATGTACAAACATGCCCAAATAATATCAAATGAGCACCATGCCCACTGAATATGGAATGAGAAGCCAGACTCACGCAATATAGAATGTGAAACCATGACCACTGAATATAGAATGTTAAGCCAGACTCACACAATACAGAATGTGAAACCATGCCCACTGAATATGGAATGTGAAGCCAGACTCACGCAATATAGAATGTGAAACCATGCTCACACAATACAGAATGTGAAACCATGCCCACTGAATATGGAATGTGAAGCCAGACTCACACAATACAGAATGTGAAACCATGCCAACATAACATTTGAAATGTGAAAATATACCCACACAATACAGAATGTGAAACCATGCCCACTGAATATGGAATGTGAAGCCAGACTTACACAATACAGAATGTGAAACCATGCCAACATAACATTTGAAATGTGAAAATATACCCACACATTACAGAATGTGAAACCATGCCCACTGAATATAGAATGTGAAGCCAGACTCACACAATACAGAATGTGAAACCATGCCCACATAACATTTGAAATGTGAAAATATACCCACACAATATAGAATGTGAAACTATGCCCACATGACATCAAATGTGGACCATGCTCGAACAGTATTCAATTTGGAACCATACCCTCACTATATACAAAGTGAAACTATATGCCCACCTGATAAAGAATGTGAAACCATGCCCACATTATATCAAATATTAAACCATGTCCACACAACATAGAATGTGAAACCATGCCCACACAATATAGAATGTGAAACCATGCCCACATTATGTAGAAAAAGAAAAAGAAAAAAATATTCACAATTTCATAACTAGATCACTAAGATACAATAAAATATTTTCATAAAGTGGAAATCAGAAAAAAGGGGCATAACTCAATAAAACAGATTAAAAACACAAAAGTGCACAAGTTCTGAGAGTGGTGATTACATCTATGAAATTTAACAAAAGTTGTATTAAAACTGTAGGAGGATTTGTGAGGAAAAGCTTTGGCTAAGAATTTTGCAAAACTGAAATGGGGTATAACTCTCATAAATATTCAGATCAAAAACAAAAAAGTGAACACAGGTGTACAACTTCATATTTTGGTGATTATATCTGCAGAATTTCACAGAAATTTGATGAAAACAGTTGGAGGATATATCAAACAACATTTGGCTTATAATTTTTCAAAAGGGGTATAACTCCCATAAAATAGCCAAATGGAAAAATATTCAAAGCACAAGTGAACAACTTCAGAGTTCGGTGAACACATCCATGGAGTTTTATAAAATTTGTTTAAAAACTTTCGAGTTGTCTGGAAAAGATTCCATCTACAGTCAAACAGACAGACAACGTGATTCCTGTGTTTATCGCTGCGACAATACATTCTGATAAGTCTCACAAAAATGAAAACATTATTTGCTTGAAAGATAAGATATGGTGCACAGAGCTCAAACATTACCAAAAATACAAGAAGTAACATTTTACTCTCCCAACGATCATATATACCGCAAAGGGTCTGATCAAACAAAGAGGGATGAAAGAGATAAAATCCCCCTTCCTACTCGGTGTCTGGGAGGGATCGTGCCAACCCATTCCCACAAAAAAGGGCGGATCCTACACAGCTCAACACACAGCCATTAACACTAAGATCCCACTTAATTGAATGTTCCTAATACAAAGCCACATCATCGTTACAGCAATGGTTTACGAGGGGAAAGCTATTTGTCCATCTGATTACCATCTAGATTTGAAATGTAGACTTTACACTTAAGTTCATTAAAAAGACCACATGATTCCCTCCCAGCTCAAGGGGTCTGCGATGTATTCTCTTACATCATATTATTCAATAGGAAATTGGCACATAATTCAGACGTTTTGGAGAATTTATTCATTTACAATGGCGCACACATCTGATTCATCTGCTGTGGTATGCCATATAGCTCACTTCTAGGCTTATCACTCAACTTCATCTATCATTTGTGATTCGGATGCTGACATTGCGGCATCAAAGCCTCCGGGAGCCCCAGCAGACGGCCCTGTCCTGTGGTGCTCCAGTTTACTCAACACTACACAGATGAAATACACTAGCATACGCCAGATTCACACTAGAGCTTGTATACTTCTAACTAAAACATCTTAGAGAGTCAGACTCAATGTACACCTATTTTTGTTTGGCAACTTTAGTTTTGCTTGCTGCAGGTGTGTTGAGGATTAAAGTGTACTCAGATAAACTTTGGGTGTAAGACAGGGCTGGATGACTGAAGAATGACATGTTACATAACTAACATAGTTATGGCCGCTCTGGATTCATGGTACACTTCCATCAGTTTCAGCATTTCATAGCAAACACGACACAACAGCAAACACGACACATTTCTCAACAGATTTGGACTTTAGATTACTATCACCACATGATCATACCTAGATTTAGAAAATATTTATCAAATTAGAAGTTCCCAGTTATTTTTAGAAGAAGGTTTGTCTGGTTTACTGAAAGAATTATATTAAATTTGCCTTACCGCAGGGTTAAATATACAGAACATGCTTCCCTCTGGCAGGAACCCACCGTCCCCACACATCCCAGAGGTAGTAACACTAAATTACACCATCTTCTAAAACCTATTTATCATATTCTGTATGACAGACATACAATTAATCCTTATCAAAATATTTTGAGGGTAAATCTGATTTGGGAGCTTCTGTGGGACATACAGGACAAAGTTCATCATCTGGAAATATTGAGATAATTGCTTGTGCACGGCAGAATTTAGCCTTTAAATCCGGCATTTGAACTTTGCGTTTTTACAATTATAGTTTGAACTGTCTCCATATCCTACCATTACAGGATCTCAAACTGCTGAAATGGGGCTCTATGACCTAATAATGGTAGAGGATTTTAAAATGCGCAACAGTATTTAGACTAATGTGTCAACAATGTAATGCACTTCACACTATTTTACGGAGAAATGCTATCGGTGGTGAGATGGGAAGGTCTACATACACGTACAGTCCTAACTGCTCATATATATAAATTCACACCATGACAGAACTTAAATTTAACACTATAATTGAATTTTTCAAAAAGATTTTTAACCTTTCTCCTGCAACATACTTGTTTATATAAGTCTGCAATAGCTCACATACATAATCAAATAGGATAATAATGAAAGCATTTTTAAAAGTAAAGTTATTTAAGTGTTTCTGAAGTTAAAGTCTCATGCAATGCTATTGTTGATCTTGAAGACCTCAAATACATTTTATTAATATTACCCATACATATTATTTCTTAAATTTTTATGATTTAAACCAACTGTTTTAAAAAAGGTCTATACAGCCCTATCACAAACGTGGAAAATTGATAACAATAATACATTTGATGGTTTATGTTGGGTTTTTTTCACAATATATAGATATTTACATACATACAAATTATTGGCACCTAAAGCATGGGGAACAGTGTCTATTTTATAGGGCAAGAAAGACAACTCTATCTGTGTTTCATCATGAAGTACAAGTTCCTGAATTTTCACTTACTGTTGACGTGAGGTAAACTGGTCTACCTTTTTTATTTACAATTTATTTTGATTGAATTTTCTGGATATTAAAAAGTAAAAACTATTACATTTTTTGGTATCCCAAGAATTTTTTACACAAATAATTCAAGTTCATAACTAGCAAAGATATCTGATTTTAATGTTACAGTTACTTGTCTATAATTGCTAAGAATAGACTTTGGAATGATTTCATTTTCATACTATTTGTAAAAATTTAAGTAGGAAATGAAAAAAGCCCACTTATGCCTTGTGCAGTTGCAGGTTTAAATTTAAGACCAAGACTTCAAATGACTGACACAGATGTTCAAAGATAGATAACTCTATTTGAAATCACAGTTTCAGACTAACTTTTTCAGATGAAACACTTCATCTATATGCCCCACATTCCCCAACCCACCCCCTGGAAAAAATAATGTACCATCATGGACTAGCAAGATTTAAAGAGTCTAAAGGAAAACTATGAGTCTTAAAACGGCAATGATTGTGAAAATATATCGGATCAGTATGGCAGACACACATGTATGGCTATATATATTGATGGTTATAAGCCAGTAAATCGGGAACAGAATGCTGGACACACAGCTATATCTAACGGACAGACAAGCCTTTATTTTAATTGTTACTATCAACAAATATAAACAAATATGTATAAATACACATAGAGACTTTGACAAATGATATACTTCAAAATCACATTTTGATATTGGGTTGTCAGCTATACCACGGCCATGGAGTTTCTATGTGTGGATACAAGACAAGGATACTTCACAAGAAAAAGAGGTAGAAGAAAGTATGGAAATGTTTCATATTAGAAATTAAGTTACCTTAAAGATAATTAGAAATGCAAAAAAAAAAAAGTTTTAGATCAATGTTACAATTTCCTTGAAAATATTTCAAAGTTTTGGTCCAGAATCAAGCATTTCTACTCCCACTTGTTTACAGGAAGGCGATGATATATTTAACCAATATTTCACAAATGAAAGCAGAGTCCGTGATTTATAGAGATGATGCTCAGTGAATTCTTTTAAAAAATGTGGCTCTACTTACATGTCACTGGATCCGGAGACAACATTTTGTCCGTCAAATGCAACACAGTTGATAAGTCCTTTGTGTCCCCGTAAGACCTTGTACTCTTGGTAAACAGGGCGGTACCACACCCTCACAGACAGGTCATGGGAGCCCGACACACTGGACACCAAACGAGAAACAAAACATACTTTATAGTCATCTTAGCTCTTGTAATGTTTTAACACCTAATATTGTTTATGTTTATATTTCTCACAGTTAATATACATCACAATATTACATTACAAGGTATAGCCTGATTGTATCAGAATGTATAATTTTATTAAGGCATACAACATATCATGTTAAAAACATATCGAGACTCAAAAAAAGCATAAACAAATTTCATCAACAAAACCTCAACTATTTTTGAAAACATTTTCCTCAATTTTTCCCCAGATGGTTCTGTTACATCACACTGCCCACAATAAACACTACACTAGCACTGCCCACAATCAACATTAAACTAGCACTGCCCACAATAAACACTACATTAGCAATGCCCACAATCAACATTACACTAGCACTGCCCACAATGAACATTAAACTAGCACTGCCCACAATAAACACTACACTAGCACTGCCCACACTAAACACTACACTAGCACTGCCAACAATCAACATTACACTAGCACTGCCCACAATCAACATTAAACTAGCACTGCCCACAATAAACACTACACTAGCACTGCCCACAATCAACATTACACTAGCACTGCCCACAATAAACATTACACTAGCACTGCCCGCAATCAACATTACACTAGCACTGCCCACAATCAACATTACACCAGCACTGCCCACAATCAACATTACTCTAGCACTGCCCACAATCAACATTACACTAGCACTGCCCGCAATCAACATTACACTAGCACTGCCCACAATAAACATTACACTAACACTGCCCACACTAAACACTACACTAACACTGCCCACACTAAACATTACACTAGCACTGCCCAATATCAACACTACACTAACACTGCCCACAATCAACACTATACTAACACTGCCCACAACACTTATTACACTAACATTGCGCACACAAACAATCTTTCTATGTATACTTACATGTATTCATGGTTCATGGTAACACAGGAGACACAACCAGTGTGCTGTGCCATTATTGCTCTCTTTTCAAAGGAGCGCAGGTCCCATACCTAGGTACATATCATAGGGAGTGTAATCAAAACATTGTATTACTATGACAATATCACTGTAGTTTAAACAAGATTTTTAAACTGATAGATTTAAATTATATGTTTATATTTTTTAACAAACATGCCTTGTCAATATACACTTTGTATATATTGATAATGCATTAATATCAATACATGCAAAATAAGAAAAACTGATATGAATATTTTAATATATATATATGAGCTTTTTAATAAAATGTTGGTGCTGTGACCAGGAACCACTTAAATATCTATAGTCTACACCTACAAACACATTGAACATCTGAAGATTAAACCTACAAACACAATAAATGCATGCAAACAAAGTGAATGTCAGATAAATTCAAAGAACCTGTCTGAGGATATGATGGTTAAAACCAGATGTACTTACAATTAGTGTGGTGTCCCAGGACCCTGTGACCAGTGTGTTCTCCTCAAAGTGTAGACACCTGATGCCTCCCTGTATATAATAACACAGCATCAATACAAACTGCCCTTACAGAATCCCCATCTACCCAACCAAACTGTCCCTTTACAGAAAATATGTAAAACAGCTTAGAGCTTGATGTGACTGATGACCTTGACATTCAGGCCTAATGTCAACATAAAACATAAATATTACAAACATCAACCAGAATGAAAAAATTTTTTTAAAAAAAATTAGAATCCTTACAGTTGACGAGATTAAAACTGAATACCAAACACTGACCTTATGGCCATAGAGCTTATGGATACTACGGCCACTTCGGATGTCCCACACTCGGACTGTCCGGTCAAGTCCGGCTGATATCAATCGTCTTTTGTCAAACTGGACACACAACACACCATTCATGTGACCCTATGGGCAATAAAGACAAAAGATATATGTGTGTTCTTCAATATGACATCCACATAACATGTTCACCTGTTATAAGGCCAAAGTAATGAATTCTTTGTTTACAACATGAGGGGGAAAAAAGCAGAAGAAGTAAAAATGATACATTTTTGTTTAGAAATTTGAAATCATTACTGTCAACAGGAGACACTGGCTCATAATATTTGAAAAAACAAGAAACAACAAAAAGCTGTTTATAGTTTAAGGTCAGAAATATATTTTTTGTTGCTTTTAATGCTGTAGAAGAATGGTGGAAAACGGTTTAAACCCTAGACACAAAACAAAGAATTCTGTTACTTTGGCCTAATGACAGGTTTTACCAGTTAATTCCCTAATGTTTACATGTAGAAGTTACAGATTTCGGATGTCATGTGTAAACCAGTGAGAATAAAGCATGCATTAAGTTCCATTATATTTAAAACTATCCAGACAAAAACCTGTTACATATGAAAGCAATATGAAAGTCATGCATATTATTAAATGTTCATGCAATATATGAATAATATTTGAGTAAACGATTTCATGAAATTATATGGGAGCATGCATAATTATAATGTTATTGAAAAAACACTTCATGTCAAAGTAACAACGTACTGGCATGCATATTGAGATTACAAGAATTACTGGACTTCCCAACCCTTTCGGATTTATTGTGCCCATCATTGTATTATCGTCATTCACAATTCTAAGATCAAGCCATTTCCGTCATAACCAAGATACTCTCCATTCTTAAATCAAGATTATTTTGGTTAAAAGTGATTTCTGAATTTTAAAAGCAATAAGTTAAAGAACTCATTCCCTAACAACCCATAGGTCAACCAGCTGAGGTTTTTTAACCCAAGACCAGTCTACACTATTTCCTGGAGTTAAAAGGTTAATCTCTACAACAACCGGTGACACAGCCCCCTGAGGTTGAAGAATCTCTATAACAATCGGTGACACAGCCCCCTGAGGTTGAATAATCTCTATAACAACCGGTGACACAGCCCCTTGAGGTTGAAGAATCTCTACAACAACCAGTGACACAGTCCCCTGAGGTTGAATAATCTCTATAACAACCGGTGACACAGCCCCTTGAGGTTGAAGAATCTCTACAACAACCAGTGACACAGTCCCCTGAGGTTGAAGAATCTCTATAACAACCGGCGACACAGCCCCCTGAGGTTGAAGAATCTCTATAACAACTGGTGACACAGCCCCTTGAGGTTGAAGAGTCTCTATAACAACCGGTGACACAGCCCCCTGAGGGTGAAGAATCTCTATAACAACCGGTGACACAGCCCCCTGAGGTTGAAGAATATCTATAACAACCAGTGACACAGCCCCCTGAGGTTGAAGAATATCTATAACAACCAGTGACACAGCCCCCTGAGGTTGAAGAATATCTATAACAACCAGTGACACAGCCCCCTGAGGTTGAAGAATCTCTATAACAACCGGTGACACAGCCCCCTGAGGTTGAAGAAGAGCTTCTACAACTGTCTTCATCTCTGTCCCTTGTAGTTGAAGAGTTTATCTGGGAAAGTCCAAACCTCTATGCCTTTGAGCTGAAGCATTTGTTCCAACTAAACACCACATTATCTGTGATCTAGAGTTGAAGTATTTATCTCTATGATATGTCCCTTTGTCAATTAAGCCAGACCCTTATGATAGTCCCTGTTACCACCTCAACACTTTTCAGTTTCTTCCTGAAGTTTCAAGCATATCTTCATTTCACAATCCACATCTCTGCTCCTGTGATTGAAGCATTTACCTCTTAGCACATTTTGATACCTGATTTTTACTCTTTTCTGTCCCGATCCCTCATATTAATTTTTTTACCAGTTTTTGGTCACCTTTTTCTTATCTAAATGGGTAGGATGCTCTTATCCTAAGGTCTGCCATGTAAAACTGATCCAACCCAACTACCAAATATTGGCAGATGTGATCTGTAGGAGAATATGACAATGTACTACATATCTCCATGTTTTAGTTCTATTCTATAAGCTTACAACCAGCACTGTTTTCAGGAATGAATTATTACTTAATCCACACAAAGTTATGATGAAAATATGCATAATGCAATTTTAAACAGCATTTTTTTCTGTTTTGGTTTAATTGTGCAGTTCACTATGTTAGCATAACATTGCATATTAATTATAGTCATAACAACTCACCAATCACAAGTAAATAACATAACATCATTCATCAAACTACAACTGCAAAGTAAGTCAGCATTAACACCAGGTTTACATAGGGTTATTATACCGCTGTAAATGAATGGTATCCATTAGGTCTACACAGTGATGAGTGAGTGTGAGAAGGATTAACAGTTTAGTATGATTTTATAGTCCTAATAATACAGTATATCACTAACTGTATTCTTAATCTAACAGGGCATCACTTTGTAACAAGTTCATGTTTGGTGAAACCGAAAAATTCTTGTTAGTACAAGTTGGTAAAACCATTAAAAGTTTTAACAGTATAAGTTTGGTAAAACCATTAAAAGTTTTAACAGTATAAGTTTGGTAAAACCATCAAAACTTTTAACAGTAGATGTTTGGTAAAACCATTATACTTTTAACAGTAGATATTACGTAAAACCATTCAAGTTTTAACAGTATAAGTTTGGTAAAACCATTAAAAAATTTAACAGTAGATGTTTGGTAAAACCATTAAACTTTTAACAGTACTGGTAAATATTACGTAAAACCATTAAAGTTTTAACAGTGGATGCTTGGTAAAACCATTGAATATTTGACAAGAACCATTTAAACTTCAACAAGTAACCTTTGATGAAACCATTAAAGTAAGGATTAGATGAAAAGTGATACATGGTGTGGTGTTCAATTTCAACATTGTTTAACACTTTAGAATCCATTTCTTTTATTTTGAAAATATCTTATTTGATTGAAATCTATTTCATTAATTTATTTCATATTCAAATCAAACATTGATCCCAAAATGATGCCCAACAATAAAATACAAATACAGATATAAACCGTTATGGCTGCCATACCAAACCCCCTACCCTAGTAAATGGTAGAAAAATGTTACCTAGTATACAAGCAGCCTGCGAGTGGGAAATAAAACAATTATTTACACAGTCGTCATAATATATATATAACCACATCCTCTAACACACTAAACAAGTACTGTCACACAGTCGATATAGCAATCCACACACTATCTGTGGCCCGGCCCTATTATGGGTTCCTGGAAATCTCAAACTTGACAAACATGTAAACTGGGAAATGTTAATTCAGCCTGACTAAACAACCTGGGATGATAAGAAATTCCACGTCTCTTTTCAATCATTACCGGAATTATTTTCTAAAATGAAAACAATAAATGATTTAGTATAAAAGTAATGGTATAGAAACTAATGGTGACCAGAACTAATAATGCTTTCCTTATTGTAATAGGAAAATGAAAATACCTACCACAGCATGTATTGATAAAATCGTAGGCATAACTGAACACAAATTTCCTCATTGCCATCCAAGCGAAAGATTTTTTCTGCATGTATATGAATGTAAGATATGCAAATTCATTCATACTGCTACCAGGGAAATATTTCAAAGCAGGAAACATCACAGAGACAGTCTGGAATACTACCTTGCAAAGGCTAGGTCAAATTGACATCATTTCAAAAGAAGCGCCTGCGACTTTTTTCAGCTTTAGCTATACCAAATTGAAATACAGTATCATCGGTAAGGGTGTGTTTGCAAAAATATTTGCAATGTTATTTCAGAAAACTGATAAAAGAAGGACGGTACATTTGTAAGATGAGGATGCAAAAGTAGAAAAAAGGTCTAACAGCCAGAAATACAGGTGAAATGACAAGGACAAAATTATTCTGATAAAAACTAACAATCATGACTGATCAGAAATATGATTGTTCTAAGTTATACGAAAAATTACAGGAGGAAATAAATGAAATTAATGATCTGGTTCAAGAGGCATTTTCACACGATATAGTAAAATATTAAATGAATTGCTTCGATTCCTCATTTGTACACGATACAACAGCAAAGGTTTTTTGTCTCACCTGCAGTTTTCTGACCCTCCGCACACTCTTGACCACACCGATGTAACGACCGGTCATGCATGAGGATTTAGTCATGGTAGACTTCATTGACTTCATGGAACCCCGATCATCTAGACTAGGTTTCTGCCACTCCAACTGCATGCTAGGAAAAGTCTTCCCCTAAAGAAAGAAACAACTCAGCATTTTAACTTCACCTTTCCAAGCATAATCTCCTTCAAATACCCAATTCTGAGAACTTTCTGGTACAAATAAATAGTTCTGAAGTAATATCCACACCTTCATTCTCGCTGTACAGAGGTGGTTAAATTCTTCTTCTCAAAGATACGACTGGACTACCAGGTATATCCTAGAAACCACCTCATTTAAATCTTTCAGAATTTCTATGAACACCAAACATACACCAGCACATATGAAATGTAAACAATGATATGATTACTGTTTACACTGTAAGTACATCAAAATATATTCGAGAAACATTACCCCTAACAAAAGTTTCGTGCGAACTTGATTATTTCCCTTACGAGGAGGTCACTAGCCTGTCGTAATTCTGTTCTAATGTCATACGCTTTCTCCTGGACCTCAAACCTCTTCTTCACGGGTGATTTCTTTGTCACTTTTGCCGTCAAAAACCTGAAATAAATAATCAGTACAACTAGTGCATGATATGGTACAAGAAAGGTTGTTAATAAAAAGATTCACATAAAATACCAAGAATGGTATTACCTGTTTTGTATGATGTCAACTACCAAAACAATTCTGTACACATATGTATAAAAACACTTCATTAATTATTAACATAAAGGTAAGGCTAGTTATTTGAAATGCCTCAGCAGTGAGGTGCGTCCTTTACATATTTTATGTACGTTATTGTCAAAATTTGATTAACCATTTTTCATCTTTACTAAAAGATAGAAGTTGTACCCGTTTAATTTTTAATGTAAACCTACAATCAATTAGACAACTTGATTTATATCTTAGAGGAAAGGTCATTGTGTACAAGCATGGAAAGAAACAAAGCCATTGTAATGCTGAAAAGCAGCCTAGGGTGGTATGATTGGAGCTGTCAGTTTATCACATATTCATCAGAATTCAAAATGTTATTATTTAGCAAAACTTTAAAAAAAAAAAATGGTAATATAAGAATAAAAAATATATTGTTACTTAATATTGTAGTTCCAATTTTTTTTTTAAATGATTTAAAATTTCAACATGGCATTGTTTAGCTGAGAAGAGATAACAGATTTATGTTTGAAGGACACTAA
This sequence comes from Mizuhopecten yessoensis, assembly GCF_002113885.1. NCBI lineage: Eukaryota > Metazoa > Mollusca > Bivalvia > Pectinida > Pectinidae > Mizuhopecten > Mizuhopecten yessoensis. Next base: position 562,089 of record NW_018408321.1, read on the forward strand.
TATATCTACAGGGTGTGTTACTTACTTGACTCCAGTTTCTGAACGTGTGATCTGGAACTGCATATCCTCCGATCTCACCCTGTCCTTCCTGGGCAGTGAGTCTCCATCCTCATCCACTGGACCCCCCAGGCTGTAGGCCTGCTGTTTCCGCCTCCAGTCATACGGCAACTTGTTCCTTCGGACTATTGTGACAGGGGTAAGTACAAAATGTTACTAAATATATAGAGGATATTTAATAGTTTCCCATTGAATACCATAGATACCACAGATATTTCATGAGTATAGCAAAAAAACAGGGAAACGTTTGTGTATTCTGCCATACAACTGAAATGTATATGCTTTTCTACAGGAAAAGCATTAAATTTTCTATTTTCCCGGGTAATACACTTCTTAAAAGTAAAAAAACAAATACAAGCGTATACTGTATCAACAAAGTGCGGGAACTTGTAACGTAATATAGTGACATCACGCTGGACGACAAGGCGTTATGTCATTTCACAGTTCTACTGTTTGCTGCTATTATCTTTCCAAATTTTCCAAATCCAATTATTTCAATTGTGTATTTATAAAAACACCATTAGGTGCAGTAGATTGGAAGTATACAACGTTACTCACTGACGGGCTGATCCTCTGTGGACTGGAATACGTAGTCCCTGTACTGAGATAGGTCCTCGGAGGCCACACTACTACACAGGTCGCTGGTCTCGCGCTCGACCTTCTTCCACTGTACCACCCGGTCCTGATCGTCGAGTTTGATAGTGGACATGGTGCCACACTTGATCTCTAGTTCCTCTGTCAACACAATCATACGGGGGTTACTTCTTGTTAAAACTGTACATACCATTAAATCCAGAAGTTAAGTAAGAAGTGGACATGTGAGAAATAGTAGAATGTGTCTCTATACAGAAAGTCTTTACAACAGGTCAACCAAACATATGTGTGACTGTGATCAATGTTAACATACAAAACATTACAGTGAAACTGTTTACACATGAAATTGCAGTATGATTGGTGATTCATGACTGAAAAGTTTAAAACTACTTTTAGTTTCAAAATTAAGTAATAATACCTCATTAAGACTACATGAATCTAACACCGAGGTGATATGGATATAATATCTTGTCATCAATGATGACTTATTGATCACTCATAAACAGATCAACTACAGCTGCCCTGTACTTATACAACAATATTTTTCTGAAAAGTAATGAAGCAATCCAATCAGAAACCAGACCTTGGAGGGAAAACCTCATTTATAGGAAAGTGTGGTGATCTTGAAAAAAGCAGTGAGGAGACCCTGGTGGAAATAGATTTGGCAAGGAGACTGTCTATGGGACAGTGTTGCGTTGACAAAGGTCATAGAATCAATGACTCTGTGCTAAATACTCCAGGTTTAAGGTACATGTAAATGCTAATAGACATATAGTGGTAACATTCAATGGTCCATGCATTGGTAATTAAAGGTCAAAGGTGAATAACTATTGGCATGCATTTTTCATATAATGGTCCAATCTGAGGTGAATTGGTAAAGGTTAAAGGGTCAGAGGTCGGAGTGACAGAGCATTGGTCTATATAGGAAGGATTTTTGAGGACATCTATTCTTCTATATATTGTGATCGTTATCTAATGGCATTGTGCATAGAATTGACGTATAATCTGGATGTATTTTCCCTTAAATAACCTGAATATATTCATGAAACTTTATGAAGATCACATTATTTTGTAAAGTGGCAATGAGGGCAGTGGAGGTTAAATGGGTGAAAAAATCAGCATCGTTCTACATTTGTAGGTATAATGGTGAAAGTTTAGCTAGTGACAAATTTAAGGATCCCCATACCACTGCCAAAAACTGTAACAAAGTGTTAGAAACTGTTTGTTCCTGCATGCCTTTATCTTTGATAAATCATTTCTGAAAAGAAAACCATACCTTGCAGGACTTAAATGAGAAGTAATAAAGATGAAAAAAAATAAAAAAAATCATCAACAGTGTTCAGAGTGGGAAAAATTCAGCGTGGCTAAACAGGGTTCTAACACCGAGTCACTTTAGGCTGTTATACTATCGCTCTAACCAGTTGAGTTACCTGGTCAACTAATACTGGACTTTAGGCTGTTATACTATCGTTCTATCCAGTTGAGTTACCTGGTCAATACTGGACTTTAGGCTGTTATACTATCGCTCTAACCAGTTGAGTTACCTGGTCAACCAATACTGGACTTTAGGCTGTTATACTATCGATCTAACCAGTTGAGTTACCTGGTCAATGAATACTGGACTTTAGGCTGTTATACTATCGCTCTAACCAGTTGAGTAACCTGGTCAACGGAAGTGTTCTGGCTGTATTGTGCTTCAGTTACCAGGTATGACCAAATGGAAGCTAAAGGGAGGTAACTGTATTACAAAAACAATAGCGCAGTGGGCCCGGGATCCTTAATAGTAAAAAATGTACAATCAACTCCTGTTCTTTTCAGATTTCAAAACTTTACAATCTGGATTTGCAAAAACATCCAACATATTTGATACAATGGTTGAGAACCTGTTGATAAATACACAAAATATTGATGATAGAATACCGTGGGTATATCAGTTACAAAACTTTTTTCTGGAATGTTTAATATTAAATTTTAATATTTAACGATTAATTCATGCTAGTTTTTATTATTAAATTCAACTTAAACATTTCACATTTAATTACATTTTTATTGTTAATTTCAATGTTTAACAATCAATTTGATATTTCTATAATATTAAATTCAATTTTTAATGTTTATAATGATTAATTCCACATGTCATGGAATCCCTCATAGGCTGCTATGATGACTGCATTTCTAGTTTTCAAACTAGTCATAAAAGTCACAATCAAATACATAAAAACACCATTAAAGATGATTTATATACAGATCTATACATTTTATTACGTTTATCTGTCGGATCATTGAACACTGAAATTGATATACCTACAGGTACATACATGTATATCTACAAATGGATATACAACCTTTGTTACTGTATAGACAAATTATTTGGTCTACATTCCATTAAGTGGGTTATATTTAAATACCTAAATGATCATCCATGAGGTCTATGTAAAATAAACTGATAGACGAAATAAGTAATCGACAAAATTTAGCTCCGACTCGGATTACGAAGCAATTCTATAAACGTACCACACAGATTATAGATAGAGATCTCTAGGATTAAATTCTACGGCTACCATCATCACTGAGCAAAACAAATCTGACATACTTAAGTACATGTTTACACAACCTCAATGGACATAGCCACTTCTATATAAGGTGTTCTCTGGAGCATACAGGTACATGGATCTATTCCTTTTGACTGTAATTTGGACAATTTTCTTCCTACTTGCCAGATAGGTTTTTAAGAGACAGAACTGACTCAAGTTCAATCCTTTTCCCATCAACTTCAATTTGTTAAAACTTAATTATGATATTATGTCTTATGTTGGACAATCTTAATAAAAGTTATGAGTTATGGTATTAGTGTTATTTTTATTACCTGTACAGGTATTAAAACATTGCTGTGTAATCTTAGCTGACACAGGCTTCCTTTTCCACTACAGAAAACAGGATTATTGTACAATCTAAATCCTCTATAAAACTAAAATAATCTTTAATTTTTTAACCATGTTCATCAATAATAGCACATCTTTTGCAACCAAATTACCATAGCAACAACCAAACTGGAATACAATAATATTGATAGTGATACTCCTGAATTTCTTCATTGTTTCTACTTGTACGTTTAAACGAACCTGTTCACCAGGGGAAAAAAGCAGAGAAAAGCATGCGGTTCAGTGTGGGATATAATATACTTTTAAGCATGCAGATTTTGTAAGCCATGCACACTATATACCTATCCCTGGTCCCGGGGCCCCCTCAGTGGGGGGCGGTGTTGGTGATTGGGAGATGGAGACTGGGATACTCCCAAATTCACTGGGCGTCTCTGCTACAAACAGGGGACAAGATCAACACAATTTTCTCAGCATCAGTGTAGTAATGATATAATGGTAGCAATACTAATTTACATTTGTCCTAACAGACTGTATTACAAAGCATGACACTATATGCAATAGATGACATGATTTTTTTATAACTAAGTGTATTAATTAATCTAAATACATGCAATTATGATTTATATACTATTAAATTTACATTTGCGCTGTGTAACATGTGGTTTACTTATGACTTATGATTAACCTTGTTCAATGAGAGTCTTGTCCCTTCGCTTCGGATAACATGGAGAATGCCCCTTCGTCAAACGCTCAAATGACTACGGTTAATTATTGGTGAAATTTGATTTAAATAGGGTTGTTCCGCCAACGTCGTTTAAAGGACGACGCTTATACAAAACACAGTAAATAAACAATAATTTCAGAACACATAAATAAAATCAAACAATTGATATATAGTAAAAATGTAAATATATATATGGATTGAATGGTGTTTACCGTTCAATCCCTATGTAAATCCCTGTAACTGTAGTATTTATGAAGATCATTACTGGAATACACTGGGAACCGCTATCAATGATCATATAAAAAAAGTTAATAAATACAATGATTGGTAGACATTATCAATTCAATCCACTTCTAAGTAAAACCAAAGTATCGATGCAAATATTTGTATGTCTGTATACTACTGCAGTGCATAAATATGAGCTGTTTTTTCGAAATTAATAAGATAGAAATTAAGAAGCATTAGTTTAAAATGAAATTTCTTGGGGAAGTCTGAAATTCTAATTCAACCTGTGTGGGTCTTAACATCCTCAAACAAACAATGACACATAATCCCATAGAGTTACTCTTTATTTAAATATCTTACATACAGGGAAACATGATACATGCTAATACTAACACTTTCAAACATACAAGGAGGCAAGACACATGATAGTACTATCAGACATACAGGGAGATGAGACACATGACAGTACTATCAGACATACAGGGAGATGAGACATATGATAGTACTATCAGACATACAGATAGACTAGAGACATGATACTACTATCAGAAATACAGGGAGACACAAACACATGATAGTACTATCAGACATACAGGGAGACAAACACATGATAGTACTATCAGATATACAGGGAGACTAGAGACATGATACTACTATCAGACATACAGGGAGACACAAACACATGATAGTACTATCAGACATACAGAGAGACTAGAGACATGATACTACTATCAGACATACAGGGAGACAAGACACATGATAATACTATCAGATATACAGGGAGATGAGACACATGATAGTACTATCAGATATGCAGGGAGATGAGACACATGATAGCGCTATCAGATATACAGGGAGACAAACACATGATAGTACTATCAGACATACATGGAGACAAACACATGATAGTACTATCAGACATACAGGGAGACAAAAACATGATAATACTATCATACATACAGGGAGACAAACACATGATAGTACTATCAGACATACAGGGAGACAAACACATGATAATACTATCAGACATACAGGGAGACAAACACATGGTTATATGAGTTAGGCTATTTGTGTAGCAGTTGTGTTGAGGTGATACAGATAAGCAGATATTTATAGTTACTCTTAAAACATGTACTTTTGAAATGTTTTACCCTCTTTCTAGGGCTAGCTCTTCAAATATTAAATGTAAGAAGATATAACAATTGCAGCTGATGTCAGGTATAACACAACAAGTTAAGTCTAAGAGTTAATGTCTTCTACCTCAACTGCTGTCCAGATTTTGAGTAATTATTTAGAACCTTATATTATACCAGGTTGTACAAAATCATTTGAATATCATACTTTAGTTTTAAATTATAAAAAAAAAACAGTACTTCGGATTCTGATATAATCTCCAGAAACAAAATTGTGGATGGACGGACACTGTGATTACTATAGGTCATCTGCATCTCTGATGCTGGACGGACACTGTGATTACTATAGGTCATCTGCATCTCTGATGCAGGGTCCTTATAATAACTATTTAGCAAAGTTAATGCTATTGCAGGTATACATCTAATGAAAACTTTGTCATATTCTTCTAATATTTACGTTACAGACTGCCTGAAATCAAATGTCGATGAAAGCAGGAATAAAAATGGAAACGCAAACAATGCTATCTAATAGACTGTGCACGGGGTATTTCAATCTGAAGCAGTGCTGCTGATAATTGAGGCTGTCTACAAGGTGATGTGGTTTACACTGAAGCAGACAGAGGTCACTAAGGGAGACGTGTACCTGTATGAACATGAAACATTGTGTTGTAGGCCTGAAGTAAGGCCACACTCTGTGATAGCTCCATTACCGGGGACAGATCTAGTCTACTGTCTGTAGTTGTCTCCGCTGAAAAGTGTCATCCAAAATCATTCTAATCTAAAGAAAAGGTTCTAAATCCAAACTACTTCACCGCTAACATTATAAAGTGTGTCTAAATTTCATGTCATATTTGGTTTTACATATCACTGAAATAAAGTCTTAGGTTATTTTCCTTTTTGTTATATCCTCTACCAAACAAAAAATTATGAAGTACACAACACGCTACAGCTGGAACTGTAACAACGTTATTAGTCGAAGTTTTAAAGTTTCACAGGCCCCTGAAAACACATCTAACACACACAAAATCTCCTTCACCAAGACATACATGTTTTATAATATTTAATGAATAAGCAGACATTTTTATTCTAAGCTATTTAAAGACAAAAAGAGGTGTCCTTTTCCAAATCCTTTCTGACAGTAAACAGGTGGCAAGATCCCAAAATATCCATACAAAAAAGATAAGCAGATTTATACAGACAAATTAGAGAAATCACATGATCCCAGTCCATCCATACAAGCAGAGTATATAATATATAAAGATATGTCGCATGATTCCAGTCTGTCCATAGAAGCACAGATAAAAAGTAAGTATCATTACCCAAGAAAGTCACACTAAACGTATACAATGAATTACCTACATATAACAGGCAGGACAGTCTTTCTTGCTAATCTGAGCAACAAAATACAGTTTATCAAAACTTTTGTATATTTTTAATTTCAGAAATATCCAGATAATGGTATACTTTACTTAAACATTAAAAAATATCAAACAACAACAAAAAGTAGTGTATAGAAAAACCCACGCTTTAGTAAACAAAACTTATCAAGTAAAATCAATACAGACTCCAAAAAACAGACTCCAAAAACAATCTCAAACATCAATGTTAATCCAGTTGTGGGTTACTCACTTATCAGAGTCGGTTGTCGAGACATGATGTGTCTTTTTCTCTCTAATACAGACATGAAATACCCATTAAGAGGAACGTTAAAAATCAGAAATACACAATTGCTTTATAAATTTGATGTTCGTCCAATATTTTCATTAACAACCTTCAAAATCAGATTTCTACAATCAAAACCTGAAAAATGAAGAGAAATACAGGATAAATTCCAATCACATGAGTGTGTGATTAGGTGTGGATACACAAGTATTACATGTATAGGGTCCTTACCTTCTTCTCTCCGTCGCCGTCTCTCAGCTTCATATTCAGCGTCAGCTACAACAGTAGAAAACATGTAACCATGTCAACACATCATATCACCAATCTGAAAGGGTCTGAACTTACAACTGAGATTAATTTAGTACATGTTTGGGCAATGTTAAGAAAGTATACAGAACTGCCCCTATTTCATTCCTTGGTCTTACATTTACACACATATAAGGATATATAGGAAACATGACTGATTTGTTTTTGTAGGATTTATTTCTATTGTATGTATGAGCTATGACCTCTCTCATTTGAAGTTGAACTGCTTGTACATGTAATTGTCCAGTTGAAACAGTCCAGATGGAACTGAAATATTTTCTTATATTAAAACCACTTGGATATACTGCCCCCTACCTTGTTGGTGTCTTGTGTGTGATATACAGCACTGCTCCTTACCTTGCTCATATCATACATGTGATAAACAGTACTGCCCCCTACCTTGTTCATGTCATATATGTGACACGCAGTTCTATCTTTTACCTCGTTCATGTGCTATGTGTGATATACAGTGTTACCCCCTACTTCGTTCATGTTTTATGTGTGATATACAGTGTTGCCCCCTACTTCGTTCATGTTTTATGTATGATATACAGTGTTACCCCCTACTTTGTTCATGTTTTATGTATGATATACAGTGTTACCCCCTACTTTGTTCATGTTTTATGTGTGATATACAGTGTTACCCCCTACTTCGTTCATGTTTTATGTGTGATATACAGTGTTACCCCCTACCTCGTTCATGTTTTATGTGTGATATACAGTGTTGCCCCCTACTTCGTTCATGTTTTATGTGTGATATACAATGTTGCCCCCTTCCTGGTTTGTGTCTAATGTGTGATATACAGTGCTGTCCACTTCCTGGTTTGTGTCTAATGTGTGATTTACAGTGCTGTCCACTTCCTGGTTTGTGTCTAATGTGTGATATACAGTGCTCCCCTACCTTGTTCCTGTTTTTCATGTGACACAGTGATTATGAATCTTGACAGTGCTGCCCCCTACCTCGTTCATGTGTTATGTGTGATATACAGTGCTGCCCCCTACCTCGTTCCTTGGCCATGCGGGTGACACTAGTGATGCGTCGTAGTTCTATATAGGCAAGTCGCCAGTCAATACCCATCTTGTTGATGTTGGCCTTCACAACAATATCCTCCATGTTCTCAATGCCTTCCTCCACCCCTAGATCAAACATAACCACAGATCAATCCATTACATAATTTACCTATTTAAACTAACTGTACTTAATCATGTATTTTTTAATCCATACGTAATCTAACCTAGCTATTGTATATGTGAGTGATATAGAATTTGTTTCTCGGAGTACTACTGCTACTTTATAACAGTAACATTATCTGTGTTTAAGATAATGCACTTTCTTTACTGTCTACAAACATATTTCTAGTCAACTCTGTTTAAATCTATTAAATGGATCTGATTCCTGAAGTAATAAGCCAACGAGTGCCTACCAGGTACTTGGCCATGTTTTACACACATTTATAAAACTTTTTCTTTTACTTCTGGACTCTTTCAATATTTCCCTTGCTCACAACACTTAACCTCAGTAGTTACCTAGTTCATGACACTTCACCATCCACAGGGAATCCGTAGCACACAGGTATCGCCATCTTCTGCACACCTACAGATAAACAATCTCAGAAAATACTAAGAATGTCACAAAGTTATAAATATCATCCTTCACTTACCAGGTTTTTATCTAATAACATATTATGCAGATCAATCTGTCAGCTATCTCTTAATGGATTATTATTCAAATAAAAATTGTCAATATGGTAATCATATAACTGAGTTATTAAATGTAAATACTACCAACCTGATCAGAATACATTGACTAACCTACAGTTGCAATTAGAGACTGGAAATATATTACTAGTGTGCCACGTTACTTTATAAAACACCATTAAACATTTGGACAAACCTACAGGTACATACAGAGACTGCCCATTGTGTGACTTTATAAAACACCATTAACTCATTCACCCCTGTAGACACATTTGAACTCTTCTAATTCAAAGGTTGGAATAGTTCATTATGAAATTTCAAGTGTGAATGAGTTAAATAGCATGGTTATGGGACAGCTGATTACTTACTTGTGCAGCTAGACAGATATCCTTTGGTTTGAGATGAGAGAAAGTAAACAGTAATAACTTGTCAGACAGGCGGTTAATGTCCCGGGCATCTCGTAACCTAGAATTACAATGTACAAAATTAGTAGAGGACTGGACAATAAAACAGGAACACAAGATAATGTACAGTTGACAGGTATGTAACGGTCAGATATCTTTGTACATATCAAGCTAATAGCAGCATTTTTAAGAACAAATGGTTGATACATGTATGTTACCATGGCTGGACAATAAGTTCACTTGTCAATCTTATAAATCTTCAAAGTGAATATATTATACTACCTCAAAACCAAGCGTAACCAATTATCTTACACATGGTAAGTTAACCTAGGTGTCCAATAACATGAAGTGACCTAAAATTAATATGTCAAAATCTGATACTGATGTGTCTTACTTCTGTTTGATGTAGCTCATCAGGAAGTTCAGGGCATCTGGACTAGATATTTTGAGGATAACATTGAGAAGGTTTATTTTCTCATAGTCTTCCCATTCTCCCAGCCACTGTAGTAAAAACACAAATATATATATTCACTCAGTGAGCCAACACAGTCCATTTTACATATGTTCAAAATGAACTGATAATTATTTACCAATCTTTTTCTTTTATAAATAGAAAGTAAGTATAATTCATTATTATTTCAGTATATGTTAAGACTCCTAGACTATTGTATAGTCACTTGATTACCTAGGGAACATATTCGTTACCAATGTCTTTTACTTACACACATTGTAATACATGTACCTGGTATGTGTAAAAACTCTTGCAGTTCTCTATCAGGGAACTCTCACCTACCGTATATATTTCTGTAAGTTGTTGTTTGTAGTTGGAGAGAAGGTCACTCTTTGAAGGTCTGCGGTACTGCATGCCCTCGTGTGGTTGTACAGGCCACCATTTATACCCCTTGTACATACTCTGTAGTGGGACAGGAAGGGAACCAAGTACTGCTGACTTTGGGTCCGCACTAAACCGCACCCCTCTCTGCATCTCACCTAAAAACATTATCACCTTGCAGTTTTAGAATATAGGACTTACACACCATAGACAATAGGTCTATGAGATTTAGATTTCTTATCGATCTACTGAAATTTTGATAGACCATACCTTGACCAGGAACATTTACTTAAATATTTAATGTTCAATAACATAATATAAAGAAATTTCACAGAGGACCTTTTCTCTCACTACTATGTATACTTATCACTGAATCACATACCTGCCGGTATATCACAGGAAATAACAGAATTCTTGGTCTATGAAGTAAAAGATTCCTGTAGACCCACAGTGTTTTTGACTTTGATTGTTTATGGGTCTACTGTTAAGTTTGAACACTGACCTTGGTACAGGGTTATTTTATCAACAAAATAATTTTCACATTATCAGAGAATGTATTTTTACTTAAAGCATATCAACTGATTCAGTAAAAAAGAATGGTATCTAATCACTATAGACAGTTTTACATACCTGACCTCTCCACACCCTCAACACTGAAGAAGTCTGGAGTGCTGACAGTGGTCCTGCCAAACATCTGATGTCTTACAAAACTGACACTCCTTTTAGAAATCTGAGATATATCAGAAAATCTTGTATGTTCCCTCCATAAAAAATCACTGCGAGAGATTGGTGCCAAAGTCACACTTTTCCCCTTGGAAACTTGTGGCAAGCCCCCATTCTTCATTCTCTTCACCTTTACTTTGGACTTTTTATCTATTTGAGATTTAACCTTTGCAGGCTGAGGAAAAGACTTTGAAACATCAGACAGATTTAGGTTTGGCATTGATTGTGCCTTTCTTCCTTTCGGAAAAGAAAACCCCCCTTGAAAAGGAATCATTGTTTTACTCTTAGCTTTTTGGCGATTTATTTTAATCATCTTTTCTTCGGCTACACGTTGTTTTCTCAAATCTCCCATGACACTGTCTAAAATAGCAGTAGAAAGCTTGTCTGCATAGTCGGCAACATCTGGTAAAACAGGTGGTGGCTTTAGAGGATTGTTAAAGACAGCATGTTCATGAACCACCTCAAGGCGGGCGTATCGGCCCCACTGCCTCTTAGGTGCAGTGTCAGATTCAACAGAGGGAGACAAAGATGGCGTGTAGTTAGTGATGCCATCGTTAGAGCTGGCTGATTCTGTGTCATTGTACAGCTTGAGTGGACTCAGTGTCTGATACTCAGGCGTCCCCAGCTCACTTAAGTCCTCAGAGTAAAAGTCGGATGCATCGGACAGAGTGTCATTGAGCGTCTCCCTTGAATTGTCTTTTCCTTGTCTCGACTTAAGCTTCCTAAATGAGGTTGATGGATATCTTAATAAATGTGCTGTGGTGAAGTCTCTGTGCTTGACAGGTTCTAGAGAGGTTGCTAGCATGTCTAACTGCCGAACTGTGCATCTGAAAATAATCAGTTTAATAATTACAGAATTCCTTGGTTGACTGTTCTGTGATAAATGTGAAAAAATATATGAGAACATGTTTCTTGTAATTTTAAGTTCTGCAAATCAAACAGCACAACATAAACAAATGTATTTACAATATAAAAAAAAAATACCTTTCAAACAACGAAAGTAACAAGAGTCCTGATTTTAATTAAATTACCTGTCTGCTATTCCACAAAGGAGAACACACTGCTGCCACGGCCGCCATGCCTGAAACCAGTCAGTCACCTTCCTGTAGATCTGTTGGTTGTTGATCAAACAGAAATTCTGCATCCCCACCCTGGGACCTTGAGCCAGTGGTGGCAGGTGAACCACACCCTCAAAATTGCCATATCTCAGACCTGTCACTGGCTTCAGGGAGTAATCCCTTGTTCGGACGATTGGCACAATTGAGGCTGGCATTGTTTTATTCCATAGCTGACACAGACAAAAAACAATGAATATAAATAAGTAAATTTCACTAAATCTGTCAATTATCTGAAACTCATATTTTAGAAAGATCTTGTACTGTTAAACATTATTGCACTGATTATAAACCTAATCTGCAGTATGTACAAGTCACATATCTATGTGACACTGAAGTCAAATGTTGAATATGAGTGTCAAACTTATGAAATGAGAAGATAGTATCTATATTGTAATTAAGATCAATAAGACTAATTGGCAGTATATTCTGTGACCTGGCTTAAACATAAAATTGGAATTTGGGTAAACCATATTAACGAGAATAACGGCACTAAGAAAACCAGCTCAATTGTGTTTTCTGACTGTTGACAAGACATTTATTATAAAATTTAAATGACCAATGTTTTATCAGTTAGATATAAGCACAAATGAAACATGTGTACATTCATATGTATCTAAATGTTTTGTGGCTTTTATTTTGTGGGTCATTAGTCCTTACTGACACTCTGTGGTATGGTTTATTGTAATCTTGACAGTATCGACCCTACATCTACGATGTGATAATGTCACAACAACAATGATGTTAATAACTCAATTTGAGGAACATTAGAAATCTTTGCATTGTAACATAGGCCCTCTGATTTCAGTCACTGGTGAGATGAAAGGTGCATGCAAACGACATCAATTTTAAATGATATTGATTTCTTCTGGCATTATTCAAGATATTTGCTTTTGAAATTATATTAATTAAGTGGTGGCTCATACCAAAGACTGGCATGCCGCCAGTGCTATCCAACCAACCATTTCTCTGGCGTACGACCTGTTGGCCGTTAGCCATCGGGCAAACTGCTATTTTATACAAAACATGTAACATTTAGACGCAAGTAAACACAGAAACAAAGACAGAAGTACGAGGAGAGCTATATCAATTCAAGTGTTTGTCCCTTTTCTGTTGATTTACAAACCAATAAGGTGTTAAATGGTTCCTCATCTCTGCAACAGGTGAATGTTTACTATCATTGCCGCCATCTTGTCGGGGTTTCTACGGAAGTTGCTTATTAGAAACACTCCGAAGTAAAATTGCACATAAATCAAGAGAAAACTCGAAAGCTCGCATTTGGTTGTTTTGACCAATCATAAAGTCGCTTATATAAGCGGGAGATCCAAACGTAAACAAATTCAGACTTGTTCAAAAGATGTCCAACGATTGAGCTTACCATGAAAACACCAGAAAAACAAGAAGTAATATCATCGAGTTTCGACTCCTCAGATGAAGAAAGTGGCGAGCTAGATGTATCTCCATTTAAGATATCGTGGTGAGAAATCGTTCTAAAATCTGTCCGTTGCAATAGTCAGCTCTTATCCGTGGTGTCTAGTCCGCTAAAACTGACCATAATCGCAGGCTCAAAAATCAGGCGACCGATCAGATTTTTTGAGCCTGCGATTATGGTCAGTTTTAGCAGACTACGTGGTTTCCACTGCCACTGTCATTTGTTTCTGTCAATAAAAATAGTCAAGCGCTTTTTTTTTGTTACTATTTTTATCGACAGAAACAAATGCCTGTGGCGGTCACCCTAATGAGTGTCCTCCGGGTAATGAGTGTCCTCCGAGNCTGTGGTGGTGTCTCATATTGTGGCCCCTACTGGGTTGTATCACGATATAACTTTATTTATTGCCTGCAGCAGGCCTGGGGCTACCGAGTTGGGGATGATTTAAATTTGGGTCCTGGGCAGGGACGAACCCCTTGGGTAGGTGGGGAATGTCATGTTTGTTTTATCAACAGATCAAAACTACAAACTGTAACACACCTGTGTAGTAGGACGAGGAATAGTGATAAAGATAGTACTGTCGCTGGGGCTCGATTCCTCGACCCTTGGCTCTCAGTCCTGATGCTCTTCTGCTGAGCAAAAGGGAATTTCCCTACAGCTTACGCTTTTAGACAACCTAATCAATGCACATCTTTTACACCTGTCTATAAAAACTAATTATTTCCCAAAACGACCATCGACTGGAATCAGCTTCCAGACAACGTTGTGCGTGCAGAGTCACTCAAGTGTTTAAAGTCAGCTCTGCAACCGCACGACTAAGCGCCTCTAGCACTCTCTCTCCTGATGTGTTTATGTCTGAGAAGGCCCTACATTGTGCAGGTCCAGATCAAAGATACTTGAAAATCGTACATGATCTTGAGTAGCACTAATGTTTTATTTTTTTAATTTATTTTTTTAATTTTTCAAGATTTTCAGAACATTATACAGAAAATCACATCAACACACATTCACACATGGACTATTGAAATTATCATCATCATCATCATCATCTGATTTTATACAATCACCAAGACACATTCAATTATCACACATTTTCACACATAGAGAGACAAAACAAATGGACAAAGAGCACTAAGAGAGAGAGAGATCAGACTGCCAAATTTGAGCAAAAAAGAAAGAAAATAAATTTTAAAAAAAATGCTGTGAGACTTTGTCAATATTTATAAATATAAGTTGGCTCAGCCTGCATCGTTCAAAAAACACAATTCTGATTTACACTGGTAATGTATACCTGCATCAGCAGTCATTGCTACTTATTCTAATTGAATAGAGACCTGCAGAAGACAATGTGTAATACAAAAAGAAAGATTGGTAAATATAGGTAAGGAAATATACATTGACAAGTGAGATTCCAATTTATTTTATATGCTGCTTGTAAACATAAATAGGAGGGGTGGGAGTAAGCAAGAGAATAACACCTATTATTATACCTCTACTTTATTTACTCTATATAAAAGTAATTGGTTAAATCGAATATATCCCCACTTTTGCCTGACTGTGTTTTAGTCCTGTGTGTTAGTCTGGGAACTAAAACACACCTACACTCGGGTGTTTCCGCCATGCCAATCAGGCGAGAGGTTGGCGGAGCTTGTTACCGAACTCGGAAGCGACGCGCGAGGTGGGCGGAGCTTGCTACTGAACTCGGAAGCGACGCATGAGGTGGACCGAGCTTGTTACCGAACTTGGAAGCATTTGGCTCCATTGCCATCAAAGGGGTAGTTGGGACGTGAAGCTATATACAGCTTATGGTTTACAAATATTTTCTAGTTAAAACTATCTCCGCAGTGTGTATCGGTATAATAAAACGGTTAAAGTATGGGGTTGAGGGATATAGCAAGTTTCTGGTGTCCCTTGACCATGCCTATTTCCCTTGGCTTCGCCTCGGGAAATATAACTGGTCTCAGGACACCAGAAACTTGATATATCCCTCAACCCCATACTTTAACTGTATACTAGCTTAGTATAAATAGTCATAAGACTCGGGGTTAGGTGAGGTCAAGCGTTACTAATTTTGACCATTTTGACCATTCAGAAGTAAATCTTCTAAGACATTGTTCCCCTACAATAGCACTAATATTGATACCAAGCCTCCTTTGCCACGGCCGGGAAGATATAAGATAAGTTTATTTCTGGTTCAGGAATTATCAAATTCCCTATACCAGATCACTCATAAATAAAATACATGATAAAATACATCACGCTTATAGTTACAAAACATAAAAACAGCTCTTTTTATATATATATATATGCAGAGTTGGCTTAATATTTGATTGTAGCTCTGTAGTTGTAGAAAAGTTCTTGATTTTTCCAGTGATTGTCCAATTTATTTTTAAAGGAGTTAACATTTGGTGGCGATATAACAGTTTCAGGTAATTGATTCCATACTGGTACAGTACTAGTTCTTGTTGAAAAGTAGTACTTCCTAAATATAAGTCTGCTTGTTAATTGATATAAAAAAAAAAGTTTCGTTGTGACGTCAGTAGCTTCATTATCGCAGCTAGATCATGAGGAGCATCAACTGGCCTAAATAATTGGATAAAACAATTGTTGTGCCTACACAAGTTAAATAAGTAGGTTTTGAGCTGATATCTCAATCCCTATTCCCACATGCGGATGATGCGTTCAGGTTCAGATACTGACTCCTACCCTACCCCACTGCAGACTAAATCTGTGATACTCCCAACTTTTGAGATTTCAAATGGATCTTCAACCAACATGCATTTTGCCAAAAATCTTATAATAAACATCCTTTATATACTGATCATGAATGTTGACTTATGTGACTGATAATTATAATTAATCATTATTTTTTCACTATTGATCACATAACTACAATTCTGAATCACCACTTTCACAGGTTGGATTTGTCTTTCCTGAGCTGCAGTGCAAAGTTTGGTGTGTGTGCCCTTCCAGGTAAGTCAGTCCTAGATTTTTCTCAGTACTACAACATCATGAAATTGGTACAACATTACAGACAAATAATTTCTATATCTCTTATGTTTCATATTTATAAAAAAAAAATACCAAAGGATCCAGCCTTTGCAATGAAATATTACTGCTTATCATCAATAAATATATATCCTATTTATTTATTTTACAGGATGTAGATTTAAAGACACTTGGAGAAGCTTGGAAAATGACTTAAGTAAGGAAAATTAAACTACAAAATCAACTCTTGTAACTTTTAGTAAATCAATATTTTGGAATTGTACAATGGCTGAAAACTAAAACTATCTTTTTTATTACATGTTTTACAGCTACATACAACTCTATTAGGAATCATATATGACAATATTGTACTCCTGAAACAAAAACAATAGATTTTATCTGTAAATAATTCAATGAAAAGGCCCTGAAGAGGGTTTTTCATCCCCAAAGCAGTTGATTATACTCCCAGTTTTCAAGAATTGTACCTAGGGGTAAGAATCTTGAAAATGTATCAATTCAAATATACCCCAAAGTCTAAAATTTAGTGGGAACACTGCTGAAGTAATTGCCTGATCTTATATTACATGTAAAAATAAAATCATGTACAGTATAGATATGTTTGTTTCTCAGAGGCCATCAAACGAGAGGAAGTGACAGATGTTTTCTGTCTGTGCAGTAAGGGAGAGCTCAATAAATATCGTGTGCCCTGGCTGCTACACGAAATGTCTGCCACTGAAATCACAGTTCACCATCATGCATTCCCCGACGGACAGGTCCCCAGCTTCCCCCTCCTCACGAAGATTGTGGATGAAATTCACTCCAACCTTATGAACAATAAGACAACACTTATACAGTCAGTGGTTTATGTTTTTCTATAATTATTATAATTCACGATAAAATTACATCAGATTGTGATAAACATTATTTGTTGATGAAGTTAAACATTTTCCTCAAATTTTATTAGAAATAAGATATAATATTTTGGTGACATCTAAAGCATTTTGCTGTAATCTGAATTAAGATATAATATATAAGCTTATATTTCATTGTTTACCTATACTATCAGACATCTGAATTAATATAATTAATTTTAGTTGGAATCTGAATTAAGTCTGGATAATGTATGCATGCCATTGACATTGTATGTCTGTTTCAATTGTTAAAGAGGATAATGTAAAAGTTACTTGTCTGTTTCAGTTTCTATGTAAGGTTGTGTTTTATTGTATGTTTATTACAGTTGCTAACAAATATAATACGTACATTCTTTGTCTATTACAGTTGTTATGGAGGATTGGGGCGATCGTGTCTTGGTAAGCAAAAAAAAACTTTTAAAAACAGTAAGCTACCTTTTTTTAAAGAAAATTTGAACACTTTTAATTTTGCACTTATCTAACCCTACTTAATCATGGAAGTGATCGAGGAAAGCTACTTATATTGTGTGGACTGATTGACATAAGTTACTTATATTGTGTGGACTGATTGACATAAGTTCCTTTTGCTGTTTGCAGTGACAGCCTGTCTGATGATGGTGATGGACCCAGGTATGGAGCCAGATGTAGCTATACAGAAAGTACGGGACCTACGGGGGCATGCTGCTGTCCAGTCGGTCAAGGTAATAATAGCACATTGGCAGTAGTTTGTAAAATGTTGACAGGAGTATTGTGGCAGGTTTTTTGTGTGTGATCAGAGCTCTGTACATCAGTTTGTATTGTGTGTTAACAGGACCCTATAGAAATGGTTTGTACTATGTGAACAAGTGCTCCGTGGCAGGGTTTTAATTTGCAAATGAATAGGAATTCTGCTGAGGAGTTTTATACACTGTATAACTCAGGGCTTCCATAATCCATAAGACCATTGTTATAGAGGCTATGTTTTTGAATCCCAAAAATTTGACTCTTGAGTTTAAAGCGACATGTCTATTTGTCATGTGATTTGACCCTTCAAGTTTCAGGAAAAAGGTGATGTGACCTCTGACATTGTTTAATGTCAGGGGTCAACTTAAAGCCCTGTATCTAGCTGTAGTTACCTAGTTGTCAGATGTGTGCTATTTCACCAGTCAAACACCCACAGTTATTATGTCAGAGCTAGTTAGAATGTTTAATACTTACTAGGAATATTCAGGTAGCAGTGTACAGTATAGCGTACGGTGGCCATGGGTGATATTTTTTGTACAATGAATAACCCCTGTAATATTACATGTATCAAAACTTAAAAACACTAAAATTGGCATATACATGATGAAGTGGACTATGTAGGCTTCACATTAAAAAAAAAATCGAATTTGGTTTGAGATTTAGGCTACATTCGCGTATCCCGGATGAAACGGTACGTGTGGCGCAAAAAAAATCCACGATAAACGAACACACTTGGACCGTTCTATCAGCAGAGCTACAAATCCACAGTTTAATAGAATAAAAAACAGTGTTTCAAGAATATTATGACCTTCTTTCATCCGTCCACTGAATTACATAACATAACTTAAAAACTACATGTGACTTGACATTGTTTTAGAAAGAAATAATGCAAATTGGCAATAGTCAGCATTTTAGTTTCGGTCAGGGACGTCTGGACCCCTCAATCTAAACGTGCCAAATTTTCCTGAGGTCGGCCTCGGTCCAGATCTGTACCTGTCGTTTTCTTTACAGGTTCAACCATTTCAACCGTTAACGCGAATGTACCCTACATATTTGACCATTTACAAATCTGTGTCTACACAACAAAAGCTAGCTTTTTATGTTGTCTATTTTTGTACTCAGCACATGTGTAAATATTGTGAAAATCCAGTCCAATGAACTATGCTAAAACGTGAGTATTTCTGTTACCGAGTAGGTGATATTCAATTTCAGACAGGTTTTAAGAAAAAAAATACAACTTGCGTTTGTCCAAATTTGGGTTAAAAATCATGTTTTCTTTGGCATTTTTTGATGTGGTAACCATGGTTTTCACAAGTCCCAAATCTGGGGAAATCACCTTTTGAAAAAAAATCATTCTTCTAAAAAATATGTATTCAAAATGTAGTTTATAAATATATATATATATGTAGGTGTGTTGTGCAGGATAAATCCGCTATCCATGTTTATCTGAGACATACCCTTCATTTTTAGGATCAAGCCATTTCTACTGTACTCTGCTAACTCAGGTTTGGCTACTCCTTAAAGTATGAAATTGAATATTACTGGTTGTTTGAAGTCTTTCATTCCTTTCTTTGTCCGCTTCATCTGTTCCATCAGTTTTTTCCAGTGGAGCAAATTCAATTTCTTGATGATTCACTGTAACAGATACTTTCACTTACTTTGTGGCCTGATATATGTTTAAGCTGACTTGCTGCAGATAGCATATTAAGGTAATTTTGTAACCTTGCCGGGCATTCTTCATACAAATTTTCGTCCCTTTCTGGTGTGGACACATATGATGAAATCGGATCAGGCAATCCCACCTGATTCGTCTGAGTTTTTGTGCTGTTTTTGAAGATTTAGATCCTTATTCTTAAATCCAGCGGATTCTAAATACAACTGATTGCATATAAAATGTAAAAACACTAAAAAAAATATCAATCATTTGTAAAATTTTATTTCATCTGTCTAAGTATAGACTGATCTGGTATGAAAATGTAACACATACTAAAGAATAAGTTATATGTGCAATTCTGATAAATACTATATTGTACGTACCAGTAGTTGGTGTGATAAAGGGGAGATAACTCCTGCAAAGCAAATGTTGATATAAATCAACCCCACTTAAAACAGTTCTACACTTGATATTGTGCAACAAATAAAAACAGTAAAATCACAGGACTGTTTTTTGTCTGTTTTTGATGTGTATGTATTTTTATCTTGTTTCAGCAATACAACTTTCTACATGACTTCCGGAGTTCTTTAGAAGCGTATAACAAAGAAACAGAAGAAGGAAAGCGGTCTTTATCAAGATAGTGAGACAGACTTTGATGTATAGGGAAAAGGATCTGTGCCTGTTACTGTTTCCAAACCAATCACTTCAATGACAAGTCTTGGACCTGTGACTTACTCTACCTTTATCACCAAAAACATTGTATACTATCTGTTTTATCATTTAAACAGACAGGTTTCTTGTAGAATTATAGTGTTGCAATATCACAAATCGCAATCACAGAGGATATCCAATTGGGGATGATTTTGATTTGTGCAATCAAACCCAGTGATTTCATTTTCAGATAAGTTATATAACTCCGGAGTTTCAATGATTGCAGGACTTCACATACAAGTATACGTAGAGGATCTTACATTTGTGTCCATGTCATACTGGATTTATTAAACAAGTTCAACTATTTGATATGACATGGCCTAAATGCTTGTGTCATATAAGATAATTGAACTGGTTTAATAAATTCAATATTATATGGACACGAACATAAGATTCAAATTATCACATAACTTTCGTAAATTGAAAAAAAACTTCAAACACAATTATGTGTTATCAGCTGACTCAAAACAAAGTACTCCGGTCATAGTTTTATTGTTTTTGTGCAATGCAAAGCAGTTATTATTAATTACACGTGTGTAATACCATATTTATGTCATAGTAGCATTGGTCAGTTATGTAGGGGGGGGAATCATAATCCTATTCCTCACATACCATTAGATTATTTCAAACTGTAAAACTTCCAAAAAAACTTCATTGATCTAAACTTTTTTCTTTTTTTTTTGATCATTTAACATCAAATACTTTGTGTGCTTTTGGAGAAATAATTAGATATCCAACAAAAAATGGTAACCATAATTTGAAATTGAAAAAGTCTACAATATTCTTGGTATCGGGAGAATGCATTGCTTAGTTTGTAACTGAATACCGGTAGGTAAGGAATATACCGATTGTCTTCATAAACTGTTACTGTTGTAAGTGAAGCATTGAAAGGTGTACATGTATACTTGATAATGTAGTAGGACAAGGAAAAGTGATAAAGATAGTGCCGTCGCTGGGGCTCGAACCCGCGCCCATTGGCTCTCCAGCCTGATGCTCTACCGCTGAGCTAAAGGGAAAATTCCCTACAGCTGACGCTTGTAAGGCAACCTAATCAATGCACTTCTTTTACAATAATGATAATTGTTTGGAAGTTTTTCACTCAATATTATATTGTAATTAACCCTGTAATAAATTCAAGACTTTAGAGGTTTATCAAAATAATTTGAGTGCATTGATATATTACATTTTCAGAAGTAAGTGCTGTTGTCAATTATTTTTTGTAGTCAATACATGAATTTAAATAAGGGAGGAGTGATATATAGATTGATTAGTCTGTTATTTCAGAATGTGGTTCCTATAGTACTGTAGTGTTGTAGTAAACTCACATTAAGATGGAATAGCAGGTATTTTGTTTGGTGATGAACATTATTGCACTGAAGTTGCAACACTTTTCATTTAATTCCACAAAATTAAAAAAACATACTCATGTGTAGTTATTAAGCCAGAATAGAACTACCATGTACCATAATTTTATGTTTATATGTGTCATTATATATACATATAACATATAATTATGTAGATAAAGTCATTACAGGGAGGATAGTAGATACCAAAGTGTTTGTGTTCTCTGGATTTCACTCACAATGAGCTAATGAGTAATCTGTATAACTATTAAGTATACGGGGCATTGCAATAATTGTAAATTTTTCATGTCAGTGAAAATGTGTCAAAAATAATTAATGTGCATGCATTTGTATTACTCAAAATAAAAACAGCACAACAAATGTTCCTTGTTGTCATTATTATGAGTTGCATTTATTTTAAAGTAACATTGTTCATTCATCTCACATCCATGTTATTAAATTCCAGACGTTTGATATTCATCTCATTAACAAACAGTATCAACTTGCCGATCTTCATTAAATGGTTAAATGAGTATTTGCTTTCTTGCTTGCATGACCTTATGAAGGGTTGTGAGTCTAATATAATGTATAATTAGTTGGTTCCTTGCTTACGTTGGCCTTGTGTAAAGTGTGTTTGGTTTCCCATGACAGGAAGTGGGCCTTGTGTAGTGTATGTTTGGTTTCCCATGACAGGAAGTGGGCCTTGTGTTAGGTTTCCCATTACAGGAAGTGGGCCTTGTGTTATGTATGTTTGGGCGAGTTTGATCATCAACTATCGTGACTGTGGTCTTACTAGAGTATGATCAAACTCACTTTAGTAATGTGTATTGCGCATGTGTAAAGAAACAAGAAGTTTCGGTGTGCATGCCTGGCCACTATAGTACAACCTTCAAATTTCCTTTAGTCAGACCAGAGCAACTAGTGGTTGTTTGAGCATGCATGATTATTTGAAAGCAAGGCAGTGATTGGTTGTTTACCAGCATGTGTAAGAACATAAGGTGTAACAGCCCGACTATGGTAAATGGTTGATTATCGAACTCGCTTTGCGTTACTCCCAGGACAGGAAGTTGGCCAACAGACAGGCGTCTTGAATTCTGAGAGTTTAAGGCTGTTATCCCTATTTCTCAAAAAGGACTGGATGCATCTTACTCAACATTTACATGAAGGTTTCAAATAGTCGCTAGTTAAATACATATCGACTGATAGGAAAACCAAGATGGTTGACAGGCAGCCATCTTGAATTTTGCAATTTAAGTTTGTTAGCTATTTCTCAGGTAGTACTCAGGAAGGAACTTTCTCAAATTTGACTTGTAGGTTCCCTATGGTCCTTCAAATTGCATATCAAATTTGTGTAGTGATCAGAATTTCGTTATCACTACCAGGTATTTTTTATATATGTTCCCCTTGGTCCTCTTACTAAAAATACCCCTGGCCTAAATGCAAATTCATCCATCATTGGCTAGCACTTCTAATTATATAAGAATTACAATTTTTTAGCATTTGGCATATAGTGGGGTTTTTTTAAATAAAATTTGTTTCATAGTGGCAAATAACATGACATTAAAAGGTTATTTACAAGATTCCCATTTAGGATTTTGAACATGGGACTGGGGGACTAAAGTCTTATAGATACAATATTACTTTGTGCATCTAATAAAGATCCTTTGATGTTGGGCGCCAAGATCCTTCTATGATCTTTTGTTATTAAGAACCAATATTTAAAAATATCTGAAATATGAGATCTTATAAAAATCTTCCAGACAACAAGTAGATCTATCACTGACGAAATTCATTTTATGAGAATAATTTGGAGTATGATGAAGGGGCGACAACTCATGAATTATGTCCCTTTTCCAATATGGTGGCAACATGGTGTAACGAGAAGACCGCTTGAGGTTGCTAACAAGACTTGCTGTAACAACAAAAGGACATGAACAGCAACTTTCATGCCAAGCTTTCCCGGACATTGTTTGGTCTGTCGGGGCTGTTTTTTGTGGCAACGACGGGATGGGTCATCTGGAATTTCCAGTATGCCGAGAGAATGGTATGATCATAAGCACCTAGGTTTATATAAATGCATAAGATTTTTAGTGTTGATAAGTTATGTACTTAAAAACGGTAATTTAATTACAGCGCAAACACAGAACACCAATATTGTTTGCGCTACAGGTCACATATCATTGCAGAGGTCAATGTGTTGTATTTCACCTTCATAGTAGCTGGTTGTAGACCTACATGTATGGTCATGTGGAGACTGTCCAGATTAGTACCCGGGCTCCTCTGCCCATGTACAATGTCTCGTCGGCAGAAGCTACGTTATCGCAGCTATGCGCAGATATGAATAAGTTTACACATGTAAAACTGCATACGACGACAATGTCCGCAGATTCTGTGCACAGTTTCAAGAATTAACAGTCTATACAGATGACTGGATCATTGACAGCTTAGCCCGAGTTTCCTGTGGCCCAAACACCAGCCTTGAGACATCCTGACAGAATAAAGATGTCTGGTGTTGGCTTGATTTCTATCTGTCAGAATGTCTCAAGTCTGGTGTTGGAGCCAAAGGAAACTAGGGCTTTTGACTGCCAAGGTCATAAAGATATATTGTGACGGTTAGCTGCAATAACGTAGCTTCTAACGACGAGACATTTGGCCGGGGCAGAGGGGACAGAGTATTAATATTAGTACTAGTTGACGGTGTGTTAGGTAGGGACCACTCAAAAGGTAAGGTCATATAAGGCAATTATAAGTGTCCTGGATGTTGGGCCATTCAATAGTTTAACCTTCATATAAAGCAGAGATTATCAACCTGTTTTATTCGCTTCTTAAATAAGCTTACTCTTAGCAGCAGTAGCCTATTCTTTTTGTGATCTGCACAGAAGTTATTTTACAATTTGTATGTGCATTAAGACACAAAAGTTACTGAAAAGCTATCTATTCTAAGTGTCTTTGTATACTCAATAGATTATACTTGGAACAGACTCTGAAATGTTTTATGGTAGATCATCTTCGATATCCAGGGGTTACGCTCACTTTCGTTCTCTAGTGAGCGTAGGTGATCGTAACCCCTGGAAATCGAGGATGATGGTAGATAGGTATATAAAAATTATACACTCACAAATGAAATGTTTCGGATAAAATTTGTCCAATTGTTACCTATGCTTCCCACAAAAGCTACAGTGGTTCAGTTTCAGGGACACTTTGTTTATGTGGAAGGAAGCAACCACTGGACCAATGATTTTACCATAAACTTGTTTCGATTCAGTTATGCTTAAGATTGCTTAATGAATGGATTTATTGCATAAATATTAATTTTGTTTACAATGCATATTCAAAAATTTAAAAAAACCCATTGCAAGTCACCTTAGTCCCACACCTGCCTTCAATGACTAACATGACTTACAATGTATACATCATTACTTAATACTTACATGAAGACATAATGTAAATGATATATTCTCCCTCTTTTTGCTGAATTGTCTCCCTTTTACCCGTTCAAGTTTTGTCAACCCCTGGAGTATCCCGGGGGACTTTATATGGATATGCAAGTTGTAAATGAAAGTACTTAGACTACAAATTATGATAACCGATGATTTCAAATATATCATTGATTTGATGGGAGCAAAAGAGTCATCACCACCGTTTAGGGTATGCTTAAAAAACCTCAATCTTTTAGGGGGGATTCTAACGTACGTAAAAATCCAATTCACAGAATATCAATGCACGAAAGAACCCCTGGTATTGACCACAGCCTGATAATGACTTGCATTGAAGTGAAGAGTTGGTTCATAGACCTCATCAGGATCCTACGTGACTCTTCCTGTACGGCTGTCCTCAACTGGTCCTTAATTTGAGGCTGCTTACGTTGATTTCTCACCCTTCTGTCCATCTGAATCTGATCCAAGAAGTGCTCAAGGGGATTGAGATCTGAAATGTGCCGACACTTGTCACTTTGAATGGAGCAACGTGATACCGAGATCAGCTCCCTGTGTGGTCATTGCATGATATTCCACCCTGTACCATGACGCTTCCACTGCCAAACTGATCATGACATAACCTGCAGGCATCCTGATAACTCTCATCACAACTACGATACATTGGCATTCTGCCATCTGAGCGATAGAGTAGATATTTAGAGTCATCCGTTACTAGAACTTGTTGCCATTGTCTTAGAGACCATCACTAATGCTGTTGTGCCCTAACTGAGCGACTTTGGATATGACGTTGGGTCAGTCGAGGTACATGATACAGTTGACAAGAATGTAGCCCTACCTTGGCCAACTGCTATGCTTCACTGAATTTTGTCGATTACATGACCAATCCAGGTCAATACTTTGGGACAATATTACAGAGCAATGACGTTTTTTTATAATTTCAGATGTTGTGAACAAGCCATATTGTAAATAATGTAATGTTTTTTTGGGGAAGCCAGTCTATGTAGGTTCTCCTAGTCCTTAGTTGTGGATGTTTAATTTTTAGACTGAATAGAACATCAGAATCTCTTAGAGAAGTACTTGACAGATTTCAAATTTCATAATATGTTCCCTTTGGTCCTTTGAGACTGAATTGAAGAAAAAAACTGTCTGTGAAGTAGCCAAAATGGGTGACGAGGTAAAATTGCTTGAAACAACTTTTTCTGAACAGCTGATTTGAATTCGCGGCGAACCTCCCAGGGTTGGACTAAAAATGTTAATTTGGCAATATAGATACAAACAATTTCTTCAGAGTCACTGATTGACTGAAAACATCCCTATGTGGTGGGGATTCAAAATTTTACAAATGGAAGGGCTATCTAGGTGTGCAATAGAGGTCTTCTAGGCCTCTTGTTTCCATAAATATGTTATTACTGTCTTGACCTATATATATGAACTTGGTTGACATATTGGTACCTTAATTAGTTTGTAGTGATATTACAATTTATTTTTATTAGAATCATTTTTATGGATGTTATGCCTCAGTTTTGACTGTTTGTACATGAGAGCAGTCAATATTAGTTAGCATAGAATGACTGAAAATTTCATTAAATTATTGCCGTAATATTTGAACACATTCTTAACCACACCAACCAGTCAAGTTCCCTTACTTCTCAACAGTATCTTCCCAAAGTTAACAAGAAAAAAAAGGTACCAGGTTACCAGGTACATATTATTTTACCATTATGTATGACAGGCTATGCGGGCTGAAGTTTATCGGGAGGCTGAAAGAGACAGGCTGAAGGAACACACAAAAAAGATGGCAGAACTAGAACAGACTTACAGACAACAAGAAGAGGATATACTTAAGTGGGTACACTTAATTCCATGTTTAGGTCAGGTTATACATTTCAGTCTTCATAGAGTTAGCATGAATGTGCACTGATTGACCCAGACTGGAAATTAAGGTCAGACTGGTATTTTTATAACACTTTATATTTATGTAGAGGAACTGGACTGGGTCCATCGTCGGTGACTGGGTAGCTCAATTGGTAGAGCGTCTATTTAGAATTTTCAGGGTCCCTGATTCAAACCCTGGTCTGGCTGTGCATTTTTCTGCTTCTATTACATTTGGTGCCTGTCACCAACCCTTGTTTCAAGTACTAGGTGCAAATAGTTGTGTCTTTGGGGGCAAAAACTGAGAAAAAGGAGGGAGGAATGAAGCAGAACTGGAATGATTTGATCCTCAGTGACCAGATAGCTCAATTTGTAGAAGTACATCTAGAATTTGGAGGGTCCTGGGTTCAAACCCCGATCTGGCCATGCATTTTCCTGCTCCTATTTCTATAAGTTATTATTACAATACAATCGTAGACCTGGTATATATATATCAGTTATTTTCACATTGTAAGACTTTATGTTTATACATTGTTGTCATACTAACAAGGTCAGACTGGGTATATTTTCATAGGTTATACTTTCAAAATGAGACCAGATATATAAGTATATCCTGTTGTGTCCCAACATTGATTATGTGTAAGTTTTGACATATCTCCATTATTCACCAGAATGTGTACAAGAACTAACTATATTGTTCTGGCAATAATGCCATGCCTTGTAATAAGCCCACCTATATATCTATTGCATTTGTGGCAGATTTTGAATTATGCATAGGATTAAGGTCGCCTTCTAGCTTCACTTTAGAGGGAATTTCCCCTTTAGCTCAGTGGTAGAGCGTTGGACTAGGAACCTAGGGATCACCGGCTTGATCCCCGTTGGAAATAAAGTACTCTCTTTCCTGTTACACAGTTCAGCAGAAAATTCAACAAATACTATTTTATCGTCCTGTAATAAGCCTGCCGTGCTCTTTCTTTCAGTTAAAATCCCCCCTGGATATTTTGCAATAAAAATATGGTAACTGTTATGTGTTTTTTGCTGCCAAGCAATGCAAGAAAAAGTGGGGGGAGGGCATTTGTAGTTCACTCAGTAAAATTGCATATGTAATATAATTTTATTCATTTTATTTACATTCCTCAACTACTCAAAGGTATCACCCTAGGCATAGAACTTTTTAATAATTACAACAAATCTGCAACTGACATTTATATCAACAGTTATTCCCCTTTGCACAGTTCACAATATCATGCCGATTCTCTTATGTACAATGTAACTGTTTGACAGTGTGCATAATCCAGCTGTATTAATGGTGAACCGTGTTAATAGGCAAAGATCTATTAATATGGTTATAATTTTAAAATCAGGGTTACACTTTGACTAACACTATTTAGAAATTAAAATTACCTCATCTGAATTCTTGCTCATTTTAAGTTGGAATTACCTCATCTTAATTCTCATTAATACATTACAGCAATAAAAATTTCGCAGATAATATTCAATTTCTCATGTGAAATTAAACATTTACTTTCCCAGAAAACTCTTATTTTAATTAATGGAAAAGGGTCCTAAGTTAAGAAATTTTTGAAAAACATTTTCAATGTTAGAAAATATTGTGAAAATAATAATAAAAATACTAGTGGATATACATATTTTTCACTTTTTTTCCACATTTTTCTGAATTCTTAACATCATATCTTTTTCTTGACTGAAACAGATGACTAATAATGTGTCAAAGAATGTGTATGATAAATTCGTTTAGACTAGAGCAAAGCTGCTAAAAGGATATTTGAATTGGAAAAATACAACATAGACTTTGATAATTTCAGATAATTTTCCATTTTACTGTTTCCTGTTGCAAAAGATCATTTTAAACTGGGCCCTGCAGAGCCCCAGAAAATAATCCAGATAGATAATATTAAGCAACTTCCAACTGCACATATGTCTGTGTATTGTCTTCACCTATTTCATGAGGCAAAATGCAATAGACAGTAAAGTTGTATGGTACATGTATACTATGTGTAAGAGTTCAGGTGTTGATGACTCACCGGAACACAATTCTCCAGGTAATTATGTAACAGATGGAATGCTCTTTATACTGGCATTACAGTCTTCATTGTCGGATTATAAATGCATCACTGACTTTAGGTAGCCTTTGGCTGATCCACATTCCTTATCTGACCAGAAGTAGCCCTTCAGCAGTGGCAGACCAGGGGTTGGTCATAGGGGGTAGACCAGGGGGTTGGTCATAGGGGGTCTTCACCTCCGCCCCCTTTTAACAAACAAGAAGAGAATACACAGATAAAAGGAGGAAGTGAGTGAGGGAAGGTGGAATGTGTGGGGGCTTTTTAAAGACATTATTTTAAAGTTTAATTCTTAGCAAAATAAAAACACTCATAAATGTTGTACCTCCCTGCGTTCTACTATAAAGGTACCAAGTAAATGTTGTGCTTCAGTCTACTCAGCAGCAGTACTACCTAAACAAAAACCAATTATTTGATTACGGTTATCTTGTGTTAGCTAATATATAAAATTATTAGTTCCCTACTGAGAAGACGTGGTACGGGGGGACGTCCCATCTACCTGTCTGGGCAATAACTTCACAACATCTCAATACATGTATTTTGTGATAAACTTAATAGATATACATTTGTATCATGACTAGGCAATGTGTCATGTACCAATATAAAGTCCGTACATCAAAGGTCAAATTGACAGCAATGGGTCAGATGTTAAATCTGTCACTTGACCCATATCAAAATGAGAGTTTGTGGACAGCTTAGCATACATGTGTTTTATAACTACAAACATCACTTAAATGATGCGATCATAATTATATTGCTACATGTACCAACTCACAGTAAGATTTAAGCCTTAAGTCAAAGTATGTACATATAAATTAAAACACCTACGATTTTATTATGGGAGGGGAGATGGATTGCCCAGCAAAATATTTCCTTGTTGTATTGGGTATTTAAACCAAAATTTAAAAATGTCATCTAGAAAACAATCAAAAAAGGTTACATTGACGTAACCATTGTTTAGGTTTTCATTGTAAGTTACATTGATGTAACAATTGTTTAGGTTTATCCATTTAAAATATATTATGTTACTGTGTATGTATATCTGTCCTTTACTAAGTCCAGGTATATGCTTGCCTGTGCGGTCTGTTTTAGCACAGATAGGTGCATATTGGTATGTACATGTATTGTCACACCAGAGTCTATTGTATTCTGTCTGTAAAGATTCATGCCAAAGTGGTATAGACATCTTATTAACCACGAACATAAACTAATATTCATACACATGTACATCACTGCTGATGAGCAGTGTTTCTGACTCTTTAGCACTTGTGCATGTACGAACCATCACTGAGAGATGTGCAGGATATCTCCTTGAGCACTTGTACCCAGAGATCCTAGTCGCAGTAAGGAAAGTTCAAATTCCTAAAATTGCTTTTACATGCAGAGAACTTTTTACATCTTACAAGTTTGACACATACTACTTACAGGTTTGCCTGTGTCATCATGTAGCAAATCAGAAATTTCCATAATCACATTTACAAATCAAAGTGTCGGAGTTGAACTATGTAACAATCTTCTGGATCATATCCATCAATCCATCCATCCATCCTATCTTTATAAGGCTATAACTGCCGAAAAATATATTTTATAAAACTTTAGAATAAATTATGTATGTGTTGTGTATCGCTCTCATTTCCATGCCTAAAGTTTAGAGCCACAACAAGAGGTAAAAGGTACAACCATTCTAACTCTTGTGCGATTTTTATCTTTTGAAAGAGAAACTTTTTTATGACAATTGAACATTTGAAGGATGTATATACCACTTCCAGTTCACACATTTTGTGTCTCATAGATTAACATTACTCTAATTATAAGGGCCCAAAGTTCAAATTATTTTATGTTAGCAGGCATTAACTCATTCACCCCTGAAATTTCATTATGAACTACTCCAACATTTGAACTGGAAGAGTTCAAATGTGTCTTCCGGGGTGAATGAGTGTTGACTATTACACAACAAACAGTGCTTTAATGAAACTTTCATTGATGACAAAACAGTGTGGATCATGTTCCTGCATAGTCTAGGTCTTGGCCATCAATTAGATGTCCAGTTATTCTAACTTTTTGGGGGGTAATAACTTTAAAACAGCTGGTCTTCGCTTGCATGAAACTTTTTAATTATTAGGTTTCAATTTTCAGATGATGTACATGCTTAGCTGAGAAGTTCTTAAAATTGTCTTTCTCAAACACTTTCTCAAATATCTAAAATCTAAGAATTGTGAATTAAGAATTTTGTAGATAGCCAAAAATTAAGCTAAAGTTAAGCATATACTCAATGTTAAGCATTACGAACAGATTTAAGAAGTTTGTGCATGCGGGGCCTGGACTTTTGTTTAAATGCTTAGATAGATGACATCATGTCAAGTCATTGCACAGCATACCACTGTTAGAATTGTACTTTGAAGCTCTATATCACAACAGTGGGTAAAAGTTCAAGTCATATTTATTTTGAATGGCTGACTATCTTGGGATAAGGATGTATCATGGCCATGGCTACACAGGGTTTTTGTGTCACTGTCAGGTTTAGATCTGTGTTCAGTCTCAGGGGGTCGAATGTCAGTTCATTTTGATGGTTGATGAACAACGACATTTGAACAGCTGAACATTGATTGATGCATCCCGACCAGATGTTGTATTAGGTACAGGTATGTTGTCAGCTCTATTACCCTACAGTCAAGGTCACAAGGTCAGCTGTCCTGTCCTTGTAGTTGTTGTCCAGGTGTTTACCTTGGAATGACTGAATATTTGTTTATAAAATTTGACAGATGGATGTATCTACTTTCAGATCTGTACCTAAAAGGTCAAGGCCACAGCAAGAGAACAAACAACAAATCCTTAAAATTATTGTCTGTTCAATATGCATTTATTCTGGACAAATGAGTATTTAAGTCTCCCAAAAATATCATGATGGCCTTTTTTATACCCGTTTCTCTACTTTCTTTATCATCTTTCACCATGGACTTACAGACATAGCAATTTTTATTCTTAATTTACCCAGACATACAACAAGTATGTTTAGACAGAATCAGAAAGCAAACATGGCTTCCAGGGCTATTTTCATTAATTGTAACTTTTTGAGGGTGGATCGGTTCAAATATGTTAATTAATCTGTCATAACCCTATGTAATAGTTTTTAAGCAATGAAATAGTACAAGTTGGCATAAAGGGTTTTGTTTAACTGACATGCTAAGGATTATAATATCAAATTTTACTGTGCCAACTTCATGGATATGTTTCTCTAAATTCCTTGTTACTGTGATTATAAGGTTTTGAATTAAAAATACTGAAGAAGACCAACAGGATTTTAATTCACAACTTCAGTATATCACGACCTACTGTAATTTAATTTAATTTGGGGTCAAATTGGTTTAAATTGTAAGATGTTTTTCTTATGAACCATCTTTGCCCTGTTTGGGACTGTTGTGTAATACCATGTTACGATTAGCACTTGCTTTTTAATGAAAGTTTAAAGATCAATGCATCATGTATTACAAACCCGTCCCATCTTAACACTGTACCACTTAGGTCAAGGATGTAGCAAAAGGTCAAGTCAATCAGACATGGATAGGCTTGTTTAGATTATCTTCTGAACAGCAGGTACCTTGTTTATGAAACTTTATGAATAGATGTTTGATGACTATAGACAATGGGTCACAACAGGAAGTGATGTTCAGTGTGATTGTTTTACAGAGGATGTGGTGTTCATTTTAAAGAAAACATGTCTATGCATAATTGTTTAAAATCTTTCTTTTTTTTTGCTTTCACATAATTTATTATTGAAGAATGTTTTGAGTATTTCCCAGATACTTAGCAGGATACATAAAATGGGGAGAGGGTTGCATTCATAGCAAGATACAGAATATTTCATCAGTCTTATCAGAAATTATAGGACCTACATGTCATTAAAATGCAAGGTAGACACAAAAAGTCCCTGATAACATCATACATGTGTGTACATTATGTACCTATTACATATGCTGCACCCTACAGAGCCGGAGGAAACCAGTCGTAATCACACCAGCCTGTGTTTTATAGCTGGCCTAATTAGCCCCAGACAATTACTGCTGGTTTGCAGTGGGAGGTACACTGTTATTAAAACAATATGTCCCTCTAACTTACAGGTCAGCACCTCGGTAACACATCATTTCAAAGACAGCGTTAGGGTGATTAAACTCAGTACCTACTCCCAGCTCACTTATATTACAAAGCATGCTGTCAACAAAATCATTATTCTTGTGATTAAGATGAAAATATTTCTTTAGTAAAAACTGAACTTGGAAGGTTGAACAGTACAAACAAAGTGGAAAGAAATACAGTTGTAACCGGAGAAATTAATTCTTGGCCAGACTGGGATTCGAACCCAGGACCTCCAAACTCTAGACAGATGCTCGACTCACTTGAGCTATCTGGTCGCTGGTGTTGAACTCTGTACAGTTCTACACACAGTTAATTACATACAAAGTGTACAATGATTTAATTAATCAGAACTCAAAACAAAAGAGGTGATTTCATCAACAGATGGAATTTTATTTTGAGAATCAGGTATACAATGTGTCTATACATTGAACAGACAGTAGCTTTCCATGTACTATGTTGAAGGTTATAATGACAACTACTGTGACCTCGACTGTGGTGTTCAGAGAACAGTGATTATCAGAACGACTGAATCATAATCTACATGATGTATAACGAGATAGGACAGATAAACAGGAAGCTAGGTGACATTTCAGGTCAGGATGTAGCTACACTTCATTTCCCTGCATAATGTGCATACAATGGGTTTAAACTGGGGAAAAAGCAGTCAGGAGTTTATATTTATGCATGTATACTGATGATAAAAATATTAGATACTATAACCCATTCGCCAGTTAAAATCTATGATTCGATTAATTTCTGAATATAATATACATATATATATATTCAAGGTCAAACTTCAAGGACACACATGTCTATGCTAAGTTAGTGTGTGTTGTATTGGGGAGCTGTTTATGTTAATAGCTGGTCATCAGGTACTAATCACTGGGCAGTGGTCAGTAGTTTCCAGCTGTTTGGACCTTGTCCTGTCAGTATTGACCTTGGCTAAGATATAAATTACATTAGCTGATTCGGTAATGAGGTTGGCTACTTGGTAATGATCTTGGGTAAGACCCATATGACTTCTCATACACATGAAGCAACAGAATACATGTATGTATTATACATACCAACACACTCAGTACATTTGTTGTAACAACAGCGATAGATTTATTGTTCATTCCACTATGGTGAAATAACAAACAAAAAAAACACATCAAGTTAAACAAAAAAATATTCACATTTTATCAATAACTAAATCGTGTGACCATGTGAGGTCCGACCCAACCTGTAAAAAAAATATGGATTTTTAATTTATGCAATACATTTGTCTGTGGATGAGATAATCGAACGTGTGTTCCAGTACAGAACTTCCATCTTTACTCGTACGTAACCCATCCAGTCACTTTTATTCTATTATGGTCTTTTGTCTTGGGAAGACTGCCCAAACCACCAAGCAAGGGCGCTAGTCCTACCAAGAAAATGCTGTCAAAGAACTGGAAAGTGGCATAATAGATTTTGTGTATTTCATGTTCAACTCTAGTTTATTGAACATACAGTAGTAGGATCGCACAACTGTACAAAATGTGCAGTGTCTGCATTATGACTGCATGATGTCCGCAAACCCTGGACAAGGTTTCAACCTACAAACATACAGATAAACATGACTGATAGGAAGGACAGGGGTGTTTGTCGCACTTAATGTTGTTGTATGTGTTTAGGGGCAGGGAGGAATGCTTCTGTATAATCGTGAAAGATAAAAAAAAATCCAAGCAACTGGATAGTTTCTTGTTAAAGGTAAATGTGCTACCTGTGCACATGACAGAAAATTTAAAGAAGCCATTCACCTAGTTATGAATACCTATGTATTGTGGATATAAGACCTACAGTGACTGTAGATAAAGGCTTCTCCAGATCAATTCATGGTATAGTTTATTTAAGGTACATAGGGACGAAAGGGATAAACACAGGATTGTGCACACCGTTGTCTGTGTGTTATGCAGTCACACAACTGTACAAAACAAGTGCGAGACTTACAAATAACTAAGAATGTAATAATTAACTGCACTGGCATCCTACTGTTTTGGATAAGAATAGTGCCTGGAGTCAAAAATAGTCTACCAGAGTCAAGGACGGAGTCAATGACAGTTGAGACTATACCATACTTTCTAGGCATACATATTTTTTTTCTGCATCAAATGCATTTTAATAAATGTTGCATAGTATTTCAGGCCAAATGTTATTCAGTCCTATGAAATGTGTCAAATAATTAATTATATTTAGATGCGTTTCAATTGTGTTAGTATGAACATATTTGTAGAAAGGTCAATGCTTGGAGTCTCCAAGGGTACTGGTAAATTCCTTATTAGAGGTCATTTTAGGGTCAAGGTGGAGGGGATTCCATTTGACAAGTGATGCCTTCAGGGTCTGTAACTGTCAGTAGGGATTCTGCTCCTTACTCCACACAGAAGGGCAGCTGTGGCCACTCCGTTACACTGTAGGTGATGCTGTCTACGTCACAGGGGTATAAACATCTCAGCCTATCTCACCAATCTGTGTTACTATTCACCATTAGGTAATAATCACCTAATGGACTAACCACACACCATGTAAGTAGTATCACACACCATGTACACAGTAACTGGAGGAGAGGTTACACACATCTTATCACTAATCTAGAGATGTATCTAAAAGCTTTTAATTTGGTCTATTGATTTGCTTCACATATCATGTAACAATCTTGCACTTACCTGCATTTACCATTTTCATATTCAGTTGATTTTGCTAGATAATTCCAATATTAGACAACAAAACTTCTCAAAGAAAATCAAGAAAAATAATTGTAATTTTGAGAGGGGAACTAAAAAAGGTCACATGCAATGAATATTCCTTTAAATAAAACCTATTTAACCAATTCAGTTATCTGCCCACTGTTAGTGTCAGTTGTCTACCCTATGTAAGTGTCAGTTGTCTACCCACTGTAAGTGTCAGTTGTATACTTACTGTCAGTTGTCTACCCTATGTAAGTGTCAGTTGTCTACCCACTATAAGTGTCAGTTGTATACCACATGTTACTGTCAGTTGTCTACCCACTGTAAGTGTCAGTTGTATACCAACTGTTCCTGTCAGTTGTCTACCAACTGTTCCTGTCAGTTGTCTACCCACTGTAAGTGTCAGTTGTCTACCAACTGTTACTGTCAGAGGTCTATCCACTGTTAGTGTCAGTTGTCTACTCACTGTTAGTGTCAGTTGTCTACCCACTGTTAGTGTCAGTTGTCTACCCACTATTAGCATCAGTTATCTTCCCAGTGTCATTTGTCTACCCACTGTAAGTATCAGTTTTCTACCAACTGTAAGTGTCAGTTGTCTACCACCTGTTTACTGTCAGTTGTCTTCCAACTGTAAGTGTCAGTTCGTTAGCCACTGTTAGAGGTAGTTGTCTACCCACTGTTATTGTCAGTTGTCTACCAACTGAAAGTATCAGTTGTCTACAAACTGTAATTGTCAGTTATCTACCAACTGTTTACTGTCAGTTGTCTTCCAACTGTAAGTGTCAGTTCGTTAGCCACTGTTAGTGTTAGTTGTCTACCCACTGTTATTGTCGGTTGTCTTCCCACTGTAAGTGTCTGTTGTATTCCCACTATTAGTGTCAGTTATCTTCCCACTGTAAGTGTCAGCTCGTTAGCCACTGTTAGTGGTAGTTGTCTACCCACTGTTATTGTCAGTTGTCTTCCCACTGTAAGTGTCAGTTGTATTCCCACTATTAGTGTCAGTTGTCTACCTACTGTTAGTATCTGTTGTCTTCCCACTATTTGTGTCAGTTGTCTTCCCACTATTTGTGTCAGTTGTCTTCCCACTATTAGTGTCAGTTATCTACCCACTGTTAGTGTCAGTTATCTTCTCACTGTTAGTGTCAGTTATCTTCCCACTGTAAGTGTCAGTTGTCTACCCTCTGTAAATGTCAGTTGTCTACCAACTGTAAGTATCAGTTGTTTATCCACTGTCAGTTTTCTACCCTCTGTAAGTGTCAATTGTCTTCACAGTTGTTATTTTCACTTGTCTGCCTACTAGTATTGTCAGTTGTATGTCAACTGTTGGTGTCAGTTGTCTGTATACTGTTAGCATCAGTTGTCAGATCAATATTGGGTATGTATGGTTTATAGTTGAATTTCCATTGTACTGTAGTATATAGTTACTTAGAAATCTGGCGGTATGTATATGATATTACCCTTGCCTTTTGTACACTTTTGAATACATAGCTCATTTAACATAGAACAACAACCCCTTCTGTCCCACTTTCCTGTCTGTGTTATGTATTAAGATCTCTAGCATGCTGTCTTCACAGATCAAGTGCTCCTATCCTGTACAAGTGGTCATCTGCAGTTTAAGTCATCACCATCATCATCATCGTTTATTTCTAGACACGGTAGATTTCTGTAAATAGAAAGTTCACTGACCATGCATTCACTGTATTGTATTGTAGTTGACTGAATCTGTCAGGATAAAATGTGTCCGCAACTTGACCTATAATATCCTTAACAAACTACTGTTGGGATTTGTATCACTTTCAGAGTGTAAAGCCCTATGAAAGACTGACCTTGTCTCTAGAACATTAAATTGTCTCAGACAAAAAATTAGACTAACAATTTTGATTGCTTGGATTTCAGATCCCAAGTTTCAAACTAGGGGGAGATAAGCTAATAAAAAAATGTAGCTGGAAGGTTCTTTAAAAAAACTGGTAGCCAGTGTAGCACTATTAATGTGTATATCATGCAGAGATTCTTACTTCATTGGACAAAAGAAATGGGTTGATAGAAAAAAACAGATAGAAATCAAAATCTGTATATATGAAAAAGGTTATTTAACTTGAAATTCCTATTGTATCGTCTGCATCCAGAACCCAACACATCTTGATGTTTGACTCCATTTATAAGACATTATCCTTCAAGGGACTTAACTCTAGATGGTCCAACATATTAAATGATGTTGTTGTTGTAAGTCCATCAACATCAAAGGCTTCTGCATCAGGCACAGATTATGTACAGGGTAAAGCTAAACTTATCAACAGATGTACCAGATTCAGCAGTTGTCTGTTGTCTCTTAAGTTCATATTCATTACAGTGCTTTAGCTTTGTGTCCTTCAGGGAGTATGTGTATCCTTCTTGTATTTCCAAAATAAATATGGCACCAAGCAGGAATAGAAATCCATCACTCATCTTTCTTTGTATTCATAATGACCTAAAGTTATCAGAGAAATAAAAGGAAAGGGTTTATTATATGTCACAAACATGTTTTTCGACAGATGGTGTCAAATGTTGTAGTTGATGGACCAACCTCACTATCAGGAGGTGTAATAGTGACTGTATTAAGTGGTTTGGTGTTGTTTCGTTGGATACCCACTATTGTGATTGTTGTAGTAGCCTGGCTATCTGCACCTGTGTTAGTGTGTATCAGGTGATATGGGTGTTGTGACAGCTCCACTATCTAAGTTTTGTTAGTGTGTATCCTATGGTGTGGGTGTAGTGACAGCTCCACTATCTTAGTTTTGTTAGTGTGTATCCAGTGGTGTGGGTGTTGTGACAGCTTCACTATCTAAGTTTTGTTAGTGTGTATCTAGTGGTGTGGGTGTTGTGACAGCTCCACTATCTGAAGTTTTTTTAGTGTGCATCCAGTGTTGTGACAGTTCCACTATCTAAGTTTTGTTAGTGTTTATCCAGTTGTGTGGGTGTTGTGACAGCTTCACTATCTAAGATTTGTTAGTGTGTATCTAGTGGTGTGGGGGTTGTGACAGCTCCACTATCTGAGGTTTTGTTAGTGTGTATCCAGTTGTGTGGGTGTTGTAACAGCTCCACTATCTGAAGTTTTGTTAGTGTATATCCAGTAATATGGGTGTTGTGGCAGCTCCACTTTCTAAGTTTTGTTAGTGTGTATCTTAAGCAGTGTGGATGTTGTGACCGTTCCACTATCTTAAGTTTTGTTAGTGTGTATCCAGTTGTGTGGGTGTTGTAACAGTTCCACTATCTTAACTTTTGTTAGTGTGTATCTAGCAGTGTGGGTGTTGTGACCACTCCACTATCTGAAGTTTTGTTAGTGTGTATCCAGTTGTGTGGGTGTTGTAACAGCTCCACTTTCTAAGTTTTGTTAGTGTGTATCTAGCAGGTTGAGTGTTGTGACAACTTCACTATCTAAGTTTTGTTAGTGTGTATCCAGTGGTGTGAGTGTTGTGACAGTTCCTCTATCTAAGTTTTGTTAGTGTGTATCCAGTGATATGGGTATTGTGACAGCTCCACTTTCTAAGTTTTATTAGTGTGTATACAGTGGTGTGTATTGTAACAGCTCCACTATCTAAGTTTTGTAAGTGTATATCCAGTGGTGTGGGTGTTGTGACAGATACACTATCTGAAGTTTTGTTGGTGTGTATCCAGTGGTATGGGTGTTGTGACAGCTCCACTAACAGAAGGTTTGTTAGCTTGTTTTCAGTGGTGTGGGTGTTGTGACTGCTCCACTATATGAAGTTTTGTTAGTTTGTATACAGTGGTGTGGTTGTTGTGACAGCTCCACTATCAGAAGTTTTGTTAGTGTGTATCCAGTGGTGTGGGTAGTGACATCTCCACTATCAGAAGTTTTGTTAGTGTGTATACAGTGGTGTGGGTGTTGTGACAGCTCCACTATCAGAAGTTTTGTTAGTGTGTATCTAGTGGTGTGGGTGTTGTGACAGCTCCGCTATCTAAGTTTTGTTGGTGTGTATCCAGTTGTGTGGGTGTTGTGACAGCTCCACTATCAGAAGTTTTGTTTGTGTGTATCCAGAGGTTGGGTGTTGTGACAGCTCCACTATCTAAGTTTTGTTAGTGTGTATCCAGTTGTGTGGGTGTTGTGACAACTCCGCTATCTAAGTTTTGTTATTGTGTATCCTATGGTGTTGGTGTTGTAACAGCTCCACTATGTGAAGGAATTGTTAGTGTGTATCCAGTGGTGTGGGTGTTGTGACAGCTCCACTATCTAAGGTTTGTTAGTGTGTATCCAGTTGTGTGGGTGTTGTGACAGCTCCACTATCGTGTGTATCAGGTGATATGGGTGTTGTGACAGCTTCACTATCTAAGTTTTGTTAGTGTGTATCCAGTGGTGTGGGTAGTGACAGCTCCACTATCTGAAGTTTTGTTAGTGTGTAACCAGTGGTGTGGACGTTGTGACAGCTTCACTATCTAAGTTTTGTTAGTGTGTATCAAGTTGTGTGGGTGTTGTGACAGCTTCACTATCTTAGTTTTGTTAGTGTGTATCCTATGGTGTGGGTGTTGTGACAGCTTCACTATCTAAGTTTTGTTAGTGGGTATCCAGTTTTGTGGGTGTTGTGACAGCTCCACTATCTAA
The DNA here is from genome assembly GCF_002113885.1 of Mizuhopecten yessoensis. Classification (NCBI taxonomy): domain Eukaryota; kingdom Metazoa; phylum Mollusca; class Bivalvia; order Pectinida; family Pectinidae; genus Mizuhopecten; species Mizuhopecten yessoensis. The sequence continues at coordinate 603,032 of NW_018408321.1, forward strand.
GTTTTGTTAGTGTGTATCCAGTTGTGTGGGTGTTGTGACAGTTCCTCTATCTAAGTTTTGTTAGTGTGTATCCAGTTTTGTGGGTGTTGTGACAGCTCCACTATCTAAGTTTTGTTAGTGTGTATCCAGTTGTGTTGGTGTTGTGACAGCTCCTCTATCTAATTTTTTTTAGTGTGTATCCAGTGGTGTTGGTGTTGTGACAGCTCCACTATCTAAGTTTTGTAAGTGTGTAACCAGTGGTGTGGGTGTTGTGACAGCTCCACTATCTTGAGGTTTGTTAGTGTGCATCCAGTCTGTGGGGGTGTGACCGCTCGACTATCTAAGTTTTGTTAGTGTGTATCCAGTGGTGTGGGTGTTGTGACAGCTCCACCATCTGAAGTTTTGTTAGTGTGTAACCAGTGGTGTGGGTGTTGTGACCCTCCTACAATGTGAAGCAGCTTGCTGACAGATGGACCACATGAATCACACTGCCCTGATAGTCTATCAGTAATTATAACTACCCCTAGGTCATCATTCTAAATCAACATTATATTCAAGTCTTCAGATTGTAGAACATTTCAGGTTTTTTAAATTCATGCACAACCAATGGGTTTTACACTAATTAAAAATTTGAATTACATGCATGAATTGTCATTGTTGTAAGGACAGTGTGTTCGGTTTGTAAGGATTACTGTATTCTGGGGGATATCAGTAATGACTGTCTTAACTCTGTACAGATTTTGTAGCTGTCGATCAGCGCACTCCACTAACAAATAAAACACTATATTTACCTCAGTAGGTTTAAAGAATACTGCAGAGTTACACAAAGCTAGTTTTATTTTCTTACTCAACTACAGCAAAATTCCATTATGCATCAATTGCATGAAGTGGTTTCAAGGTTTTTGATTAATTAAAGCAATCGAATGAGAAAGCTTTTTCAGAGCCAGGCTTGTCACATTTAGAAACAACATTATTAAGGTGCATAGTTTGAGATACATCAAATGCATGTTCACTTTCATTATGCTTTGAACTCAATAAAATCTAACTCATAATTTGGCCCGAGCAAGGTATTGTCTTATGAAGATAAACCTGCTATAAGGACTTAAGCCTACAGTGTAAAATCTTCTTAGGTGCCTTTATCGGGCGGTTCATCATATAGATGTTTTACTAGAGTGAAATATCAACTTAAACTAACAACTAACTATTACCCTGCAAAGCTTTGTTTACTTGTGCATGTAAATTGAACTGACATAGCTCATATTTGAATTAAAAAAAAATTGGGGGGGGGGGGGGGGGGGGGGAGGGGGTAGCTATTGACAGGAGTAGATTGGTTTGAGATAGCTGATATTTTCTGTAGATGTCATGTTTTCGTAGGTATGGATATCAGAAATAGTACCAGTAGCGTATACCTGGTATTACCTGAGAATCTGCATTGTCACCTTGGTGTAACCTACATTCAGCTATAATTAGCTCGTAATTCAGGAAAAAGTAGTAGTTTTCAACCTCTCAGACTACCACAGTGTAACCATTATACTGTTCTAGACATCAATCTTAGTTGTTTTATTGCTAGTGGAGTTCAGATTTTAGATTGCTTTGTTAGTGTTTTGCTGTAAACATGACGAGTGTTGTGTTGTGAGATTTTATCCATTACAGATTTTTGTGCATTGAGTAATTCTTATATATCGGGATTGACCCACTGACCTTTGGATTTACGCATGGACATCACTTTGGTTGATCTTTTCGTGTAGTAGTATACTGTGTGATATCATGGTTACATCCTTGATTGATCATTTTATATAGTACTATATTGTGAGGTATCGTGATTAAGTTCTTTGCCACACATGGCTGGCTGGCCTTGATAAGCATTATACACTATTTCTGCCCACATCAGCTATTCACTGGAGTTGCTCTAGTAAATTGCTGGTAGATAAACACAAATAAAAATTCTGGTAGAGTGGGGTTTCTTATCTCTGTGGCTTCTATTAATAAACAATATACTGATAGACAGATACGCATGGTGTATCTACTTGTGTATCTACTTCTGTATACCACCACACTGCTGACCGTACACTAACAAACCTATACCAGATATCATTATAAACCAGGGTACAGGTATGGGAATGGTATGTGCACTTCCAGAAGATGATTAATAAGTTTAACTTAAGGCTGTATGCTACCTTATTGTGATACACCTCTGCTTTCCAATAGAGTTTGACACCAACAAAGCTATACAATATCTGTAGCAATTTACCATAAAAATGTATTGGATTAGTTGATGATGAAGAAGAACTTAAAAATTACTTGAATAATACTAAAAAATAAATGAAAGGGATGTAACTATAACACATATCAAAAATATAATGTGCAAGGTAATGTGTACAACATAGAAAATCTAAAACAAGGTCATTCTATACTTCTAAATATAGAAGGGAGGTAACTTTAACACAAATAGCAAATATAAGGTGCAAGGTACCATGTACAACATAGAAAGACTTAAAAAAAGGTCATTCTATACTTCTAAATATAGAAGGGAGGGAACTTTAACACAAATAACAAATATAAGGTGCAAATTAGCAGTTACAACATAGAAAAATTCTTCAGAGCTTGCTTTAGGAAAAACAGTGTTTTCATTCCACTTAACTGATGCTGAGAATCAAAGAAGTGTAGATGCTAAAAGTACAGAGAAAGTGATGATAATATCAGGTATATATACTATCAGTGTCTGCAGTACACAGACATAACATCAGGCATTCATCTACAGTCTTCTAAACACCAGATAAGGCATCAGAATCACATAGGGAGATCTACCAGACTTCCTGGTGAGGTTTGACCTTGTCTGGAGGGCTCAGATACCCAGAGAGGTCAGACTCAAGTTGACCATAGTGGTGTGTCACCCAACAGGCGAACGGGTATACCAAGGTTTGACTGTTATAACATCCTATAGGTTTCTGCTGCTGGAACACCTGATGGTGTGTATCGCTTTCAAAAGTTTTATATAGCACAGGGTAGTAAGGTTGTAATGAACTATAAAAGAGCCACACCCAATTACCTGGTAAAGACCCAATGTTAGAGTGACATAAAACGTAACTCCTCTGTTGCATTTTACGAGTGGCATTCCACCCACGAAACTTTTCTTTTTACATAATTTGTTCAAGAAATCCTAAAGTGTGCTGAAGATCCCTGATCTATCATAAAATTCCTGGTGGTTTACGCATGCTACAAATGTTTTAAATGTATACATAATCTATATATAGGTACAGGCATGCTTTAAAATGTTTAACAGATAATCTCCTGTTCTAGCATTCTCCAGGTCAGCTTTCATCTGAAGGTGTTCATTGAGATAAAAATAAGATATTCATTAAGTTTCAAGAAATTTGTTAAGTGGACTTATGTTTCGCCTTAAGGTACACTGTTATTTTAATCACAATCTTGAACGAATATCTTAAAAGTTCAGCTACATTAGTACAAAATGCTTTTAAACCCCCTGTATGCTATATCAGAAGAAGCAACTTGTATTTGATCTAGTCATACTCTTAAGCTTGTACTTTCAAGATGAAAATTTTTCTAATATCAAGATAACCATTTAACAAGAGCCTGAAGTTAAAAGTACAGGAAATACATATTTGTAGTTTGAAGATTTCAACTTTAAAAGTTCTGTATCCTTAATGTTTCCATTGCTCATTCATTTCGTATTATAAAGCTGGGCAGGTGCTTTATTTAATCATGAGACCTTTTGTATAGGATCTTCTCCTCCTTCTTATTTCCTCTGGTTCTCTTTGTGTTGTCTTCAAGAAAATGGTGACAAACTAAGATCACTCTGTTGACATCAGCGTTGGCTGCGTCATCTTCACAAATGGTTTCCATGCAATAACCCATGAGGAGGAATTTGTTTTTATTTTTTTGAAACATTTTACAGATAACTTTTACAATCAGACCACTGTTGTTGATTATTAGCTCACCTGGTCCCAAGGACCAAGGTGAGCTTATGCCATACCGTTGCGTCCATTGTCCGTCCATCGTCCGTCCGTATGTCAACAATTTCTTTAAACGACTTCTTCTTCTTAACCACTGATTGGAATTCAGCTAAATTTGACTGGAAGCATCCCTAGGTGGTGGGGATTCAAAATTGTACAAATGGTTGGGCTGACCCCCCATGGGGGCTGAGGGGCGGGGCCAAAAGGAGTCAATTTGGCTATATTGCTTTAAGCGACTTCTTCTCTGGAACTGAGAGATGGATATCAACCATATTTTACTGAAAGCATCCCTAGGTGGTGGAGATTCAAAATTGTACAAATGATGGGGCTGACTCCTCAGGGGGCTGAAGGCGGGGCCAAAAGGGGACAATTTGGCTATACTGCTTTCAGCGACTTCTTCTCTGGAACTGAGAGATGGATATCAACCATATTTGACTGAAAGCATCCCTAAGTGGTGGAGATTCAAAATTGTACAAATGGTTGGGCTGACCCCCCAGGGGGCTGAGAGGCGGGGCCTAAAGGAGTCAATTTGGCTATATTGCTTTAAGCGACTTCTTCTCTGGAACTAAGAGGTGGATATCAACCATATTTGACTGGAAGCATCCCTTGGTGGTGGGGATTCAAAATTATACAAATGGTAGGGCTGAGGGCGGGGCCAAAAAGGGGGCATTTTGCTATATTGCTATAAACGACTTCTACTGTAGAACTATACCATGAATATTGATCATATTTGGTCGGAAGCAT
>NW_018408321.1:607809-627452 GCF_002113885.1 Mizuhopecten yessoensis
GGGACTGCCCCACCCTTGGAGACTTAACCCCTGGGTCATAACTTCGAAATGGTTTAGATCCCCACCCCAAAACTAAATGTACAATTGTTGGGCATAAAAAGACGAATGCAGTCATGATATTAGAATTGACACCAGGGTCTGCCCCACCCTTGCAGACTTAACCCCTGGGTCATAACTTTGAAATGGTTGAGATCCCCACCCCAAAACGCTGGGCAAAAAGAGACAAATGCAGTCACAATATTAGAATTGATCCTGGGGTCTGGCCACAACCCTAGGGACCTAGTTTCTGAGTCAAAGCTTGGAAACAGTTGAGATCCCCACCCCATAATCATACATAAAATTGCTGGGCATGAAGAATCTAATACAGATATTCTGCAAGGATTGGCCTTGGGGTCTGGCATATTCCCTTGATCTCATTCGGAGAATATTTTGCCATGATTGCTTTGGTATCCAGGTGAGCGATACAGGCCCTCTGGGCCTCTTGTATTTATTTTAATTCACAAAAGTTCTGCAAGGTACAGTTTTCATTTCCGAAATTAATTATCAAGGCTAGCCATGGCGGAAAAAGTAGTTTCCAATGTGTAGTTACAGTTTTTGCAGTGGTACAGGGATCCTGAATATCTACTTTGGTAACAAAGTTTTCAATGGATGTTGTCCCAGGTCATAGTATTTCTGCCGATTCTTATATTTTTTAAATACAAACTTTTTGCAATGTCATTGCAGGGAAATGTGTTAGCTATACAATGTATTAGCATAAGTTATATCTGTGTTGGTGTTTACAAATGAGCCGTGTAATAGCCTACTGCGGGATGAGTTCGCTGCAGGATTCCACAGTCTTGAGTGCTAATATTTTATCCACGTTCTTTCATCTCCCTCCAAGGTGAGGTCTAGCAATTATACACCTATACACAGAGAAAGTTCAACTTCAAAGGAAGGATAGATTTGATAAATGTTGTTATGTCTGACCTACCTATGGCCAGAGAGGATAAACAGAGACCTTAGAGCAGAGATCAGGATACCTGTCCTACCTGTGTTACACTTGTACACTCCCTCTGGCCTAAGCTCACTTTAATTGACGGATAATGCCGGATTTCCATTGAATTCAAACATTAATGATGAATCAAGGAAGGTTTACGTAGTAATCTGAGTCCACTATGTGTATATAAAACATTTCTATATATTATGTATCGAGTATATGTAAGATTGTAGATGTACGGGTGGCTAAGCTACACATAACAAAGTGGTGGAGACCGGGATTGATGAGGTTTGCTAATCACAGTAGCCTTAACAAGAGGAAATTTAGGTCATTTTTCTTCCATGCTTGTCAGTTGTTCCAATCCTCCAGGTAGTTTAACGAATGGTTATACATTAAAACATTTTCCAAATCTAATTTCAAATTATTATGCATGCAATTAGGTAAATTGTAGACTGATATATTGTAATTAGGTACAGACATACACATCAGAATATTGCATAGATTTAAACGTGTCTAAAATATTCCAAGCCTTGCCTTTTTGACCCGTGAACATAAAGATACGATGTACTTGTGTCTGTGTGGATGACAGATTAACCTTTAGAGAAGGTTTGTCTGGTTCACTGTCATTAAGAGGACATCCTGCCTGTTAAACCTGGGCTTTAGATGTCATTTCAAGGGTTTGGTATCTGGCTCCTTCTCCCATCCAGGGCTCTAGTATTCAGCTTCCCACTCTTTTCCATGGCTCTAGTATTCAGCTTCCCACTCTTCCCCAGGGCTCTAGTATTCAGCTTTCCATTCACCCCCAGGGCTCTAGTATTCAGCTTTCCACTCTTCCCAAGGGCTCTTGTATTCAGCTTCCCACTCTTCCCCAGGGCTCTAGTATTCAGCTTCCCACTCTCCCCCAGGGCTTTAGAATTCAGCTTTCCATTCTTCCCCAGGGCTTTAGTATTCAGCTTCCCACTCTTCCCAAGAGCTCTAGTATTCAGCTTCCAACTCTTCCCCAAGGCTCTAGTATTCAGCTTCCCACTCTTCCCCAAGGCTCTGGTATTCAGCTTCTCACTCTTCCCCAGAGCTCTAGTATTCAGCTTCTCACTCTTCCCCATGGCTCTAGTATTCAGCCTCCCACTCTTCCCAAGGGCTCTAGTATTCAGCTTTCCATTCTTCCCCAGGGCTCTAGTATTCAGCTTCCCACTCTTCCCCAGAGCTCTAGTATTCAGCTTTCAACTCTTCCCCAGGGCTCTAGTATTCAACTTCCCATTCTTCCCCAGATCTCTAGTATTCAGCTTCCCACTCTTCCCCAGGGCTCTAGTATTCAGCTTCCAACTCTTCCCCAGGGCTCTAGTATTCAGCCTCCCACTCTTCCCCAAGGCTCTGGTATTCATCTTCTCACTCTTCCCCAGGGCTCTTGTATTCAGCTTCCCACTCTTCCCCAGGGCTCTAGTATTCAGCTTCCCACTCTTCCCCATGACTCTAGTACATAGTATTCATCTTCCCAATCTTCCCCAGGGCTCTAGTATTCAGCTTCTCACTCCTCCCCATGACTCTAGTATTCAGCTTCCCACTCTTCCCCTTGACTCTAGTATTCAGCTTCCCACTCTTCCCCAGAACTCTAGTATTCAGCTTCCCACTCTTCCCCAAAGCTCTAGTATTCAGCTTCCAACTCTTCCCCAGGGCTCTAGTATTCAGCTTTCCACTCTTCCCCAGGGCTCTAGTATTCAGCTTCCCCCTTCCCCAGGGCTCTAGTTTTCAGCTTCCCCCACTCTTCCCCAGAGCTCTAGTATTCAGCCTCTTACTCTTCACCAGGGCTCTAGTTTTCAGCTTCCCACTCTTCCCCAGGGCTCTAGTATTCAGCTTCCCACCCTTCCCCAGGGCTCTAGTTTTCAGCTTCCCACTCTTCCCCAGGGCTCTAGTATTCAGCTTCTCACTCTTCCCCATGACTCTAGTACGTAGTATTCGGCTTCCCACTCTTCTCCAGGGCTCTAGTATTCAGCTTCCCACTCTTCCCCAGGGCTCTAGTATTCAGCTTCTCACTCTTCCCCAGGGCTCTAGTATTCAGTTTCCCAGAGCTCTAGTATTCAGCTCCCCACTCCTTCCCATGACTCTAGTATTTGAGTTTCCCACATACTTTTGTGTCCATTTTTTTCTTTCTTTTTTTCCCAGGGGCTCTGGTATCTGACCTGTCCCCCAGGACTCCAGTATCCATCTCATTCTCCCCATGGTTCCGATATCTAACCCAAGTGTCCTAACGATGAATAGGGATTTAACTGGGTCAGATTAAAAACTTCCAACAAAACTTGAAGATCAGGTCGTTGTTAATGTAACCATAATAAATAACTATCTAATTTAGGGTTGGTATGTCTAGTGTTTGACCAGGTGGACAGGGGTCAACTTATAGGTCAGAGGGGTCATCCACGTTACATATAAACATATGTTTACCTTTCCTTTTTACCTTGGCCATTCTAAGTCTAGCCATTACTTCGTAGCCATGATGTGTCGGTTTCTTATCGCTCACAGGTAACCTAGCCTCAGATTGATATCTCCAGTCATTTGTTGTTTCATAAATAATATATAAAACTAAAACTCCTACAAATTACTAACGTCTTTTCCTACAGTTTACACCAGTGGTCAAGGTGTAGCTTACACACCTGTAATCAGAGTTACCTGAGAAGTAGAAATATTGATGGCTTGTAATTATGACTCAGTGCCCTTTGTAAAACTGCTTCTGACTGTGCAGGGATAGGTCTTTATTCAGAGCCAGCTTTAAATGAATTCTGTCATTGCGCCATTTTAAATAGGGCCTTTGTAGTTTCCATTTCATCCATTGACTTGGTTTCCGTTAGTGCTACTTAATGTCTGTCTAGTTAGCTTCAGATGTGTGCGGCCTAAATGAAATAGCTATAGAAGTGGATTATGAAAATTGTTCTTAACTACATCTTTGGGCAGGAAATGACATGAAAACCAAGGAAATCTCAAGTTTACATAACCTTAAAAACTGTATATAGGCGCATCACATAATGTCTAAAAATGTCAAAGCTATATGACATCATGCTGACAGAATGTCTTATCCCATCAAATCTGCCAGAAATCTGTCACAGATAAACACATTTCCCATCTGATTCAGAGTATTGAACCCCATATAGTTTGGTTACCATGACGAGAAATTACCTGAGTACTGGGACGGTGTTAGTTTTGCTGGGGTTAATTCAATAAAGAAGTGTTTTATGTAGGAACAGCAGAGGCTGTACAGGACTCCTGAACTGGGAGTGACAGTTGTATAGCAGATGGCCTCCCTCTGTTGGGAGGTACAGGTCTCGGCCTGGACTAGGGCAGTGACAGTTGTGTAGTGTCTCCCTCTGTGGGGAGGTACAGGTCTCGGCCTGGACTAGGGCAATGACAGTTGTGTAGTGTCTCCCTCTGACAGTTACTGTTGAGTTACACCATCTCCTGGCAGCCTCCCTCCTCACTGTTAGCATCTGACATTTAGCTTCAGGGACAGGGCATGCAGTTGTAAGAATAATCAACATCAGACAAGAAAAGTACTTTCTCTGTATAACAATAACAGTTTCCCCACTGGTACCCCCATTAAAGGCCCATTAAGGAGAATTACAGCAAAATTGTATTGGTATTTTTGTAGAACATTAATAATTGATTGACATGCTAGAATGTTGGTGTAACGTTTCTTCCCCATTGTTGTGATGTGACAGATGCTCATAATAACTATGAGACAGAGAGAGGGCTCATGTCTGAGTTAGGAAACGGATGTCTGTAGTGCTTGTAAGGAGTTTGATGTCGGTGGTTTGGTGTTCATGTTACCAGTAGAACCCTATAGTCTGTACATTACCGTTATAGAGCTGTGTTACCATAGATTATATACCTGGTAGGTATATCAAGGTGGGAATTATACCTGGTAGGTATATCAAGGTTGGAAATATACCTGTATACCTGGTAGGTATATCAAGGTGGGAAATATACATGGTAGGTGTATCAAGGTTGGAAATATACCTGGTAGGTATATCAAGGTGAGAAATATACCTGGTAGATATATCAAGATTGGAAATATGCATGGTAGGTATATCAAGGTGGGAAATATGCCTGGTAGGTATATCAAGGTTGGAAATATACATGGTAGGTATATCAAGGTGGGAAATATGCCTGGTAGGTATATCAAGGTTGGAAATATACATGATAGATATATCAAGGTGGGAAATATACCTGTATACCTGGTAGGTATATTAAAGTGGGAAATATACCTGGTAGGTATATCAAGGTGGGAAATGAACCTGGTAGGTATATCAAGTTGGGAAATATACCTGGTAGGTATATCAAGGTGGGAAATATACCTGGTAGGTATTATCAAGGTTAGAAATATACCTGGTAGGTATATCAAGGTGAGAAATATACCTGGTAGGTATTATCAAGGTTGGAAATATACCTGGTAGGTATATCAAGGTGAGAAATATACCTGTATACCTGGTAGGTATATCAAGGTGGGAAATATACCTGTATACCTGGTAGGTATATCAAGGTGGAAAATGTACCTGGTAGGTATATCAAGGTGAGAAATATATCTGTATACCTGGTAGGTATATCAAGGTGGGAAATATACCTATATACCTGGTAGGTATATCAAGGTTGGAAATATACCTGGTAGATATATCAAGGTGGGAGATATGCATGGTAGGTATATCAAGGTGAGAAATATACCTGGTAGGTATATCAAGGTGGGAAATATACCTGTATACCTGGTAGGTATATCATGGTGGGAAATATACCTGGTAGGTATATCAAGGTGAGAAATATATCTGTATACCTGGTAGGTATATCAAGGTGGGAAATATACCTATATACCTGGTAGGTATATCAAGGTTGGAAATATACCTGGTAGATATATATCAAGGTTGGAGATATGCATGGTAGGTATATCAAGGTGAGAAATATACCTGGTAGGTATATCAAGGTGGGAAATATACCTGTATACCTGGTACGTATATCAAGGTGGAAAATGTACCTGGTAGATATATCAAGGTGAGAAATATACCTGGTAGATATATCAAGATTGGAAATATGCATGGTAGGTATATCATGGTGGGAAATATACTTGGTAGGTATATCAAGGTTGGAAATATACCTGGTAGGTATATCAAGGTGGGAAATATACCTGGTAGGTATATCAAGGTGGGAGCTAGTCATTAACCAGATATAGATGGCCTTATTATCAATATATATATATATATATCGGGGTGGAAGCAATTTAGTGACTAGATATATACAGGTAGCACTTTATAATCTGGTTACTTAGGGTGGTCGGGTGTTGCAGTGGATAGTGCGCTTGCATTTCACCAAGGCAGCCAGGGTTCGATTCCCCGACTAGAAGTGTACGGGGTCACTGGCCCAACCACATGGGTTTTCTCCAAGTACTCCGGTTTGCTCCCACAATAAGCTAACATATGATGCCAACAAGTGTGATTAATATAAGTTGAAATAACTTGTTTCATAATTGTTGTAAAATAAATCAACTTTATTGTTAATCTGTATTTATCAAGATGGGAGCACTTTACAGTCAATCAGACCAATTCTAGCACTTTATGTATCAATCAAGGAGCTAGATATCCAGATACAGATAACATTACGATCTACAGTAACCTCAATACAATGTCACTTGTTACCTTTATATCAGTGTCTAGATACAGATAACATTACGATCTACAGTAACCTCAATACAATGTCACTCGTTACCTTTATATCAGTGTCCAGATACAGATAACATTATGATCTACAGTAACCTCAATACAATGTCACTCGTTACCTTTATATCAGTGTCCAGATACAGATAACATTACGATCTACAGTAATCTCAATACAATGTAACTCGTTACCTTTATATCAGTGTCCAGATACAGATAACATTACGGTCTATAGTAACCTCAATACATTGTCACTTCTTACCTTTATATCAGTGTCCAGATACATATAACATTACGGTCTATAGTAACCTCAATACATTGTCACTTCTTACCTTTATATCAGTGTCCAGATACATATAACATTACGGTCTATAGTAACCTCAATACATTGTCACTTGTTACCTTTATATCAGTGTCCAGATACGGATAACATTATGATCTACAGTAACCTCAATAAAATGTCACTCGTTACCTTTATATCAGTGTCCAGATATAGATAACATTACGATCTACAGTAACCTCAATACAATGTCACTTGTTATCTTTATATCAGTGTCCAGATACAGATAAAATTACGATCTACAGTAACCTAAATACAATGTAACTCGTTACCTTTATATCAGTGTCCAGATATAGATAACATTATGATCTACAGTAACCTCAATACATTGTCCCTCGTAACCTTTATATCTGTGTCCAGATCCAGATAACATTATGATCTACAGTAACCTCAATGCAATGTCACTCGTTACCTTTATATCAGTGATATAGATACCATTATGATCTACAGTAACCTCAATACAATGTAACTCGTTACCTATATCAGTGTCCAGATACAGATAACATTACCATCTACAGTAATCTCAATACAATGTAACGCGTTACCTTTATATCAGTGTCCAGATATGGATAACATTATGATCTACAGTAACCTCAATGCAATGTCACTCGTTACCTTTATATCAGTGTCCAGATACATATAACATTACGGTCTATAGTAACCTCAATACATTGTCACTTGTTACCTTTATATCAGTGTCCAGATACAGATAACATTACGGTCTATAGTAACCTCAATACATTGTCACTTCTTACCTTTATATCAGTGTCCAGATATAGATAACATTACGATCTACAGTAACCTGAATACAATGTCACTCGTTACCTTTATATCAGTGTACCGATACAGATAACATTATGATCTACAGTAACCTCAATACAATGTCACTTGTTACACTTGCCACCTCATTTGACCATAACATGTTTCACTGTCCCTTTTTTCTCGTTTTATTAAGAATTACCTTTATAACGCAAAAACTTCTCTGAACAAATGGTGGCAGTAAAATGAGGTTTTACTGTATTGTATTTAATTTGGAATAAGTTAGATGTCAATCACCATATAAACAATAGGAAGCAAAACAATCTGGATCAGAATAATATAAACCACACTTAACAATAACCCTATAGAGTAATGGTACCTATATCGTGATTTTAAGTACTATTGATAAAGTCATAAAGATTTCTGATACGACTACATTCATGTTGCAATCTGTGGTGCTTCTATAGATATATTATGTAGGATTTTAGCTGACGCTGACTTCATACAAAGAAAAAACATTAATCAAAATCCCAACCTGTCGACAGGTACGTTTGTGTGTGTGACAGGTATGTAGTGCATTCTCACACTTTCAATACAGAATTATTCAACTCATGATAATAAGTCACCATAATTACTCCTTCTGCTGTATACATTAGTTATAGGCTACAGTACTGGGTAAACATCCTTGTGGAGGTCAAAGGGCCGTCAAGGGTAAAACTAGTACAACTTTTTAAGTATGACATGATCTACATCACCATATTTGGACTAGATTATCATCCAGACTTAGATATAAAAGATGTTAAATAAATTTTATAAAAGATGATGTAAGCTGTAACATGCTTTTCTTTCAGTTGAGAAAAATAATACAGATTATTAAAGTTTGAAGTTATCCTGAGTTATATTATCAAATTACAAACAGACCTATCTATGTTGGGGGTATATCCGCAATTTGAAGTTCATGAAATTGCATGTTGGCCCGGTGAGCCACTTCACTTGTTTAGCATGACACTTGTGAGGCCAGTGACCTTCCTAATGTTACAATTGTCGGAGACTGTAAGCATGAAATTGATAAAGTTTATAATGAGTAATGAGTACTTACACTTCCGCAGTGAAGTGTGATGAAAGTGTGAACAGATATGAGTACGGTGTGATGTCAGCAGATGTGTCTATGTTGTATGTTGTCTAAAACACTACATAGTCTGTCCCTTAACCCCTACCCTACCTACACCTGAGATTGGTGTACCCTGACAATCTAACTACCCCCCAACACTCCCCCATACTCTGCCCATTAATTAATTTTCCCTAACATTGTAATACCCACTCCCACACCTGAGATTGATCTAACCTCACAGTTTACCCCACCCCCCACCACTCCCTTACTTTCTGCCCATTAAAATACATCTTTCGTGAAGGTGTACCCCACCACCACCACCCCTGCATTCAATCTACCTGGACAGTGTAACCTTAACTCCACCTCTCCTCCTTCCCTATCCTTGATTTTGATCTGCTAATAGTCTCACCCTCAACCCATCCCTTTCATAAACCCCTACCTCTGAGTTTGGTTACCCATTAAAGCTGAGTTTGACCTACCCTCACACCCTTCACCAACCCCTACCTCTGAGTTTGGTTACCCTTTAAAGCTGAGTTTGACCTACCCTCACACCCTTCATAAACCCCTACCTCTGAGTTTGGTTACCCTTTAAAGCTGAGTTTGGCCTACCCTCACACCCTTCACAAACCCCTACCTCTGATTTTGGTTACCCATTAAAGCTGAGTTTGACCTACCCTCACATCCTTCACAAACCCCTACCTTTGAGTTTGGTTACCCATTAAAGCTGAGTTTGACCTACCCTTACACCCTTCATAAACCCCTACCTCTGAGTTTGGTTACAACTTAAAGCTGTGTTTGACCTACCCTAACACCCTTCACAAACCCTTACCCTCTGATTTTGGTTACCCATTAAAGCTGAGTTTGACCTACCCTCANCACACCCTTCATAAACCCCTACCTCTGAGTTTGGTTACCTATTAAAGCTGAGTTAAACATACCCTCACACCCTTCACAAACCCCTACCTCTGAGTTTCGTTACCCATTAAAGCTGAGTTTGACCTACCAGCACCCAGAAATTGATATACCTGACTGTTCTACTGTACATTTTCTCTGTGTCTTGCTAACTCAGCCTCTATTAAACCTGCATTTGATATGTTTCAGAGAGAAGAACCTTAACAAGAAATGACGTACCAGTACGCACCCTTACTCAAACTACGTTTTTGTGGTAAGGCAGACCGGGTGCAAAGGATTGTGAGGGGTAGTATCTACGTCAAACATCGGACCAGGGAATGTTAGATGAAAACTGTGATATAGAAAACTATTTATATACCTCTTGATTTTGGTTGAACAAGATAAAAAAAACTATCTAGAAAATGTAAAACATGCAGGTTTATTTGCAAATATTTCTATTAACTGCATGAAGTCGTGTAAACAGGGTTTTACACAAGATAAAACAGTTGAGGGAGATGTTGATGTGTGGCTGTATATGTTTGATAATTCATGTGAATTTTGATTCGTTTTGCGTGAAATGCCTGTGAATAGTCGATCATAGATAAATGATCATTTTTAATTAATATGGAAAAATTGTCCCAGGTAATTACTATCACTATCTTCAAACTGCAATCAAATGATTTTTTTGAAGTGCGTATAAAAAGAATATTATATATGAATGTTTATCTGTTTTTGTTTTTATCTTATCAGTAAAAGTGGAAAACTAAATGAGAACTTGTTCCTGTGGTTTAATTCCTCGACTGGCGAACATACAAGGACACCTGTTGTGGAAAACTTGCTTTTTCGTTTGTTTTTTTACGAAATTTGAAGTGTGAATTGCCTTATACCTTGATAAGATATCTTTAAATCTGTTTAAGTAACTTATCTAAACAGTTGTAAATTGTGTGTGAAAGCCTCATGCCATCTGTTTTGACAAGATGGGATAGTGGTAGTGATGGAACATGCTGTAATGAATGGCATCCAGGGAATGTATGGTAACAGGATCTGACACCAGCATTCCCCAACTGTTCAAAGACTGATCAACTTCAGGATTCCATCACACAAATTATTTCAGATGAAAAATTGTTGCTTTTTTGGCTGACAGAGACAAACAAAGTTATTTTTAGGCCTACAGAGTCAAGTAACTTATTTTGAGGCCTACAGAGTCAAATGAACTTATTTTTAGGCCTACAGAGACAAGTGGACTTATTTTTAGGCACTCTTCATAGTCAAATGAACTTTAATTTAGGTTTACAGATTCAAGAAAACCTATTTTTAGGC
This sequence comes from Mizuhopecten yessoensis, assembly GCF_002113885.1. Lineage (NCBI taxonomy): Eukaryota > Metazoa > Mollusca > Bivalvia > Pectinida > Pectinidae > Mizuhopecten > Mizuhopecten yessoensis. The sequence continues at coordinate 618,891 of NW_018408321.1, forward strand.
CTGTAGAGACATTTGAGGTCTGCAGAGACAAGTGAACTTATTTTTAGGTCAACAGAGACAAGTAAACTTATTGTAGATGCTCACCAAAATCTTGACAATATGTTTGATTTTTAAATGGTTCTTAACAAATACTAAGGGCCTGTTTGTGTAACATTTTCAGGTGTTAATCTTGGGGCACCTGCAAATATTCATGCAGGCCTTGCAAGGCTTTTTCAAGGCTCGACTGAAAGCACCACCATCGACTAAACGAACAACTCTGGTCCAACCGGTTCAACCGTTTGGACCGCGATCAATGAAAACTACCTATATCTGACGGTATTTCCAGGAATCTTGATACAATTTGAAGTTTCTTATTGTTAGTCAACATCCAAAGTCATAGGAGATCTACAGATATCCATATATTGTAAGATTTGCATTGTCTAAAGACATCCCTACTGTGAAATCTAAAATTTTCGTGAGGTTTTCAATTTCCTGGGTAATCTTCATCCACGACTATATAGGTCCTAAAAGTAATTACAAGTTTGATATACAGCAATTCTCCTTTTGAATAGGTTCTCGTAATCGACGAAATCATATACCCACGAAATGGTGTTTTGTCGGGAAAATATGAAATTTGGGCCCAGAAAAATATCTGATTTCACAGTATGTTGTGAGATCTATATTGTCTTCAGACCTCTGAAATTCAAACATCATAAGATCTGCATTATCAGCATAACTACAAATTTCGTAGAATTCTGCATTGTCTGCTGACGTCCAAACATCACAAAGACTTCGATGTCTCCAGACGTTCATATGTTACAAGGTCTCTGCGTTGTTTGTTTAAAGTTCTGTGTTGTTTTTAGACGTCCATTCGTTATGACGCCCGTGTTGACTACTGACATCCATCATAAGGTGTGTTTTGTCTAAACACGTACATCACAGTACGTACACCAGAACCTGTAAAATGATGGAATCTTAAAGACGTATTGGTTGTTTTAGGGAGAGGCAAGTTGCTGTCTGAAATATAAATGTATGTGTCTATTTGATAGGACACACTATGTGAGTGGGGAGCTAGCTATGTCTGTAATGTTTATTATTGACAGCCTGCATCCATAAGAGATTAGGTGTGTTTCTGTGCAGCAGGAGATTCATCACTACCAATTTATACTTCACATATATATGGCACTGATACGCATGATTGAAGACAATCTGAGGAGGAACACACATTATGTGTTGTAGAACATGCTGTGTTCATTATGTACACTGAGTGGAGAAAAATATAATAAAAACGTAAATATCATTTCTTTCTTTGCTATCTTTGACTGTTCACAAGTTTCCACAAGTATGATTGGCAGAACTCATTAGCTATGTAGAGCCCACGTCATTCTCTATTGATACACGTATACTTGTAAGGGTGAGAGAGGCTGCTGATTTGTATTAGGGTGACAGTTCCTGTTGTTGCATGTAAGGATGAGAGTTTTTGCTACTTACTCTTTGTATATTTGTAAGGTTGAGAGTAAATGCATGTTACTAGATATAAAGGTTAGAGTTTCTGCTGGTTCTTGTAAGGCTGAGAGTTTCTGATGCTACATGTAATAGCGAGAATTTCACTCCTACATTTAAGGCTGAGAGTTTCTGCTGTTACATGTTACAGTGAAAGTTTCTGCTGCTGCATATGTGAGTGAGAGTTTCTGCTGTAACATGTTAGAGTTTCTGCTGTAACATGTGTGAGTGAGAGTCTCTGTTGCTACATGTAATAGCAAGAGTTTCTGCTGTTACATGTGTGAGTGAGAGTTTCTGCTGTTACATGTTAGAGTGAGAGTTACTGCTGCTACATGTTAGAGTTTCTGCTGCTACATGTGTGATTGAGAGTTTCTGCGGCTACATGTGTGATTGAGAGTTTCTGTTGCTACATGTGGGATTGAAAGTTTCTGCTGTTACATGTTAGAGTAAGAATTTCTGCTGCTACATGTTAGAGTTTCTGCTGCTACATGTTGGAGTGAGAGTTTCTGCTGCTACATGTTAGAGTGAGAGTTTCTGTTGCTACATGCAATAGCAAGAGTTTTGCTGCTACATTTAAGGCTGAGAGTTTCTGCTGCTACATGTGTGAGAAAGAGTCTGTTGCTACATGTAATAGCGAGAGTTTCTGCTGCTACATGTGTGAGTGAGATTTTCTGCTGTTACATGTTAGAGTGAGAGTTTCTGCTGTTACATGTTAGAGTGAGAGTTTCTGCTGTTAGAGTGAGAGTTTCTGCTGTTAGAGTGAGAGTTTCTGCTGCTACATGTGCGAGTGAGAGTTTTTGCTGTTAAATGTGTGAGTGAGAGTTTCTGCTGCTACATGTTAGAATGAGAGTTACTGCTGCTACATGTTAGAGTGAGAGTTTCTGCTGCTACATGTTACAGTGAGAGTTACTGCTGCTACATGTGTGAGTGAGAGTTTCTGCTGTTACATGTTAGAGTGAGAGTTTCTGCTGTACATGTTAGAGGGAGAGTTTCTGCTGCTACATGTTAGAGTGAGTTTCTGCTGCTACATGTTGGAGTGAGAGTTACTGCTGCTACATGTTAGAGTGAGAGTTTCTGCTGCTACATGTTACAGTGAGAGTTACTGCTGCTACATGTGTGAGTGAGAGTTTCTGCTGTTACATGTTAGAGTGAGAGTTTCTGCTGTACATGTTAGAGGGAGAGTTTCTGCTGCTACATGTTAGAGTGAGTTTCTGCTGCTACATGTTGGAGTGAGAGTTTCTGTTGCTACATGTTAGAGTGAGAGTTTCTGTTGCTACATGTTAGAGTTTCTGCTGCTACATGTTAGAGTTTCTGCTGTTACATGTTAGAGTGTGAGCTTCTGCTGATACATGTGTGAGTGAGAGTTTCTGCTGCTATATGTTAGAGAGAGTTTCTGCTGCTACATGTTAGAGTGAGAGTTTCTGCTATTACATGTTAGAATGAGAGTTACTGCTGCTACATGTTAGAGTGAGAGTTACTGCTGCTACATGTTAGAGTGAGAGTTACTGCTGCTACATGTTAGAGTGAGTTTCTGCTGCTACATGTTAGAGTTTCTGCTGTTACATGTTAGAGTTTCTGCTGTTACATGTGTGAGTGAGAGTTTCTACTGCTACATGTTAGAGTGAGAGTTTCTGTTGCTACATGTTAGAGTGAGAGTTTCTGCTGTTACATGTTAGAGTTTCTGCTGTTTCATGTTAGAGTGTGAGCTTCTGCTGCTACATGTCAGAGTAAGAGTTTCTGCTGCTACATGTTAGAGTGATAGTTTCTGCTGCTACATGTTAAATTGAGAGTTTCTGTTTCTACATGTTAAAGTTTCTGCTGTTACATGTTCGAGTGAGAGTTTCTACTGCTACATGTTAGAGTGAGAGTTTCTGTTGCTACATGTTAGAGTTTCTAATGCTACATGTTTGAGTTTCTGCTGCTACATGTGTGAGTGAGAGTTTAACTGTTACATATAAGTTTGAGAGTTTTAGCTGCTACCTGTAAAGATGAGAGTTTCTGCTGCTACGTATGAAAGGATAAGAGATTCTTGTAATAACACGTAGGTGATTTAGCTGCTGAGAGTTTCCAAAGCACTGTTCACATCTTTATGAGAAATTGAATTATTCATAATAAAAAAAATCTGCAATATGATATTTGTGTTAAAGTTTAGATTGCAAGTTACTAAGAAAAGCTGACTCTCCTCATTTTACAATATTTGTAACATAGGTAACATTGACTGAATGTTCGGCAATATTATCATGCCTTAGTGAAACAAAATTTACATAGTAATGGTATGATCTAGTTTGTCGAAGTGCTGTGGAGCCCATCATTTGCTGTCAGAAGAACTTAGGTAAACGACAATGTAATTGTATAAGTTTTACAGGTAAAAATACATTTACATAATATTAATGTTACACAAGTTCGCAGGCGTGCTACACGTCACAGATGGTCTAGGTAAAATCTAAACAGATTAGCTAACATTATTTGTAGCAATATTTGATTTTAAGGTTAAATCTCAATTCATGTTAGCATGAAGCTCATTTCATTTTAGTTCAAATTTCAGTTCATGCCAGCACAAAACTCAAATTGGTTACTGTTTATGTTTTCTTGAAACCCATTATCTAGTTCTAGTGAACATAGAATTATGGAACTATTTATTTTAATCATGCTACCTTGAACCTTGACACTCAACCCATATTCTGTAAGCTTGAAACTCAACCCATGATCTGTGTAAGCCTGAACTCAACCTCCGCCCTTTGTAAACTTGAAACTCAATCTCTGATCTGTTTTACATGAAAACTTTATCTCTTATTTGCAAACATGTCGTAAGTTGAGGAAGTTAGACAATATGATCAACTCATCAACTGGAACATATGAAATGTTAGACAATCTTGCTGAGCAAAACTGTTATCAGAGTTTACACATTGTATGATCTGTGTGGATCTGATTGCAGTATAAGTGATGACGTAGTCTACATGTGACATCACACATGACATTGTAGTCTACATTTGTCATGTTTGTGAAGAAAGCTTAAGATAAATCATTGATGGGTATTTATGAACGAGACTGAAGCCTTAGCCACAGATATTGTTATGTTATATTGGTTCCAGGCAAGAAACAGTGAGAGAAGTAGCCCTGGAGATAGGTATGGCCATACAACTCCACTGAACATGGGAAGCTCATTAGTAAGGAAACGTGAGGAATTTAGGGTGTTAAGTAACACTGTGTAGACAGAGGTTGTAATGATAGCCATCAGTTTGGTGTAGAAAGTGGTGGAACATTATTATGACCTCTGTGAGACCTCCACATAATCAGAAACAAGGAGCTTTGGGTAATAATAGGAAACGTGTTAGGGCCTCTATTATACCTCCCACTTCACACAGCAGTAGTAGCGCTCTGTTAGAGCATTGTCAACTTCATAGAGTTAGTAAAGATATCAAAAGGAGTACCCATTGTTAGAGCATTGTCAACTTCATAGAGTTAGTAAAGATAACAACAGTAGTACCCATTGTTAGAGCATTGTCAACTTCATAGAGTTAGTAAAGATAACAACAGTAGTACCCCTTGTTAGAGCATTGTCAACTTCATAGAAGCAGTAGTACTGCTCTGTTAGAGCATTGTCAACTTCAAAGAGTTAGTAAAGATAACAACAGTAGTACCCATTGTTAGAGCATTGTCAACTTCATAGAAGCAGTAGTACCGCTCTGTTAGAGCATTGTCAACTTCATAGATTAGTAAAGATAACAACAGTAGTACCCATTGTAAGAGCATTGTCAACTTCATAGAGTTAGTAAAGATAACAACAGTAATACCCCTTGTTAGAGCATTGTCAACTTCATAGAGTTAGTATAGATAACAACAATATTACCCCTTGTTAGAACATTGTCAACTTCATAGAGTTAGTAAAGATAACAACAGTAATCCCCCTTGTTAGAGCATTGTCAACTTCATAGTGTTAGTATAGATAACAACAATATTACCCCTTGTTAGAACATTGTCAACTTCATAGAGTTAGTATACATAACAACAGTAATACCCCTTGTTAGAGCATTGTCCACTTCATAGAGTTAGTAAAGATAACAACAATAGTACCCCTTGTTAGAGCATTGTCAACTTCATAGCGTAGGTAAAGATAACAACAGTAGTACCCCTTGTTAGAGCATTGTCAACTTCATAGAGCTAGTAAAGATAACAATAGTAGTACCGATTGTTAGAGCATTGTCAACTTCATAGCGTAGGTAAAGATAACAACAGTAGTACCCCTTGTTAGAGCTTTGTCAACTTCATAGAAGAAGTAGTACCGCTCTGTTAGAGCATTGTCAACTTCAAAGAGTTAGTAAAGATAACAACAGTAGTACCCATTGTTAGAGCATTGTCAACTTCATAGAAGAAGTAGTACCGCTCTGTTAGAGCATTGTCAACTTCCTAAAGTTAGTAAAGATGATAACTTCACACAGCAGTAGTACCTCTCTGTTAGAGTATTGTCAACTTCCTAGAGTTAGATAGTAGCTTCACACAGCAGTAGTACCGCTCTGTTAAAGCATTGTCAACTTCCTAAACTTAGTAAAGATGATAACTTCACCCAGCAGTAGTACCTCTCTGTTAGAGTATTGTCAACTTCCTAGAGTTAGATAGTAACTTCACACAGCAGTAGTACCGCTCTGTTAGAGCATTGTCAACTTCCTAGAGTTAGATAGTAACTTCACACAGCAGTAGTACAGCTCTGTTAGAGCATTGTCAACTTCCTAGAGTTAGATAGTAACTTCACAAAGCAGTAGTACCGCTCTGTTAAAGCATTGTCAACGTCCTAAACTTAGTAAAGATGATAACTTCACACAGCAGTAGTACCTCTCTGTTAGAGTATTGTCAACTTCCTAGAGTTAGATAGTAACTTCACACAGCAGTAGTACCGCTCTGTTAAAGCATTGTCAACTTCCTAAACTTAGTAAAGATGATAACTTCACACAGCAGTAGTACCTCTCTGTTAGAGTATTGTCAACTTCCTAGAGTTAGATAGTAACTTCACACAGCAGTAGTACCGCTCTGTTAAAGCATTGTCAACTTCCTAAACTTAGTAAAGATGATAACTTCACACAGCAGTAGTACCTCTCTGTTAGAGTATTGTCAACTTCCTAGAGTTAGATAGTAACTTCACACAGCAGTAGTACCGCTCTGTTAAAGCATTGTCAACTTCCTAAACTTAGTAAAGATGATAACTTCACATAGCAGTAGAATAGCTCTGTTAGAGTATTGTCAACTTCCTAGAGTTAGACAGTAACTTCACACAGCAGTAGTACAGCCCGTTAGAGCATTGTCAACTTCTTAAAGATATTAAAGATGAAGATGTATTAAATAGCAAAGTGAAATTAGGGTTCAAATACCAGATCAAATTTATATCTAAGAACATTTTATAAATCCAAAATTAAATATTGTGTAAGCTGTACGTTGGCTTAAACCAGGGTATCTTACTTACAAGTCACTCCGGACTGTCGACATTCAGTAACACCGTGGCCGAAATCAGTAGCAATTAATATCATATTTACAGAAGACAAAATGCCGAAGTCCACTTAAATTTAACGACCCTTTCGATCATTTGTAGTAATATGCGAGATTGATGGTACAGCTGTTCCAGGAAGGACTCCTAAATACGTATCAGTCTTTTCTGAATTGATGATTCAATAATGTATACAGGGTTTTCGATCAGAGGCGTTTCACTCTACTCTTAGATTATTTTGGATCACGACCTTATTTCCAACTATTCGACTGCCTAGAATCGTTTCAGTCTGACGTAGTTTCCATGACAGTAAGTATAATGAAGTGTGTAACATGGAAATACCCATTCAAACCACGCAGTTTCATATCCAGATTTTTCACGGAGATTCATTATTTCTCTCACCCTATGATTTGCCTCCCGTTTAAGCCGTGAGTGAGGTCTCTGCGTCGCAATGAAAACTAAACCAGATAAAGTTCTATCCTAGCGGGCGACATAATAAGCATAATTTCCGCTACAAAATACTATATTTTAAGAGATGGGAGAAAAGTAATAATCTGGATTTGTTTCGGGAACATTCTAGAATTTCGTCCCATGGGTTGTGATTTTTTCCTATCTCGACCCAAAATTGTATTTTGCTGTCTCCTTATATCTTACGTTTTCCTGTGGACTTAGAATTCCGATTGTATTTATGTCTGTTGCTGATTTGGTATATTTTTGATATTACACTCAACAACATTAGTTCCGTATAAAGTATATTGCTGGCATGAAAATTCTAAGAAAGCACAACATCAGGCTGAGAGTACTGGATGTATCCCATAGTTGAGACCACCACTTGTCAATTATTCCACTCCGTGTATGACTCACCATTGAACTAATGGTATCCTATTGATTCTGATCAGTTCCGATTTCAGCTAATCGCTATCTAGATTTCAGTGAGCAGAATTACTCTTCAACTGTGTGTCTATTTGTACTCAATACCAGCAGTTGCTGCACTGCCATGTTATCAAAGCACTCGTCGATGCCATGACAATATTTACACAAAGCCCGTTTTGAAATCATTTTTATGTAAATTTGACTACTCTCTGTAGTAGAACTCGATTGTAATATTTTAGGCAAACACAATACAAAGGAATAGCTATCTCAGAAGGACGTTTATGTTGTTATATACAAACTACAATGGAAATGATAAGAACATCACCTGAAAAATGATATTCAAACTACTTCCATTACTGTTCAGTCGTTTGCAGCAGTAACTAACGACATCCCGAGTATCGTTCTGTAAGTCTGACATCAGAGTAGGCACGCACAGAAGTAAAATGTTAGAATTTATTGCAAAGATAATTGTAAACCTTTATGTTGTTGAAACCCGTACTGAAGAAAAAAAGGTTAAGTTCTTTCTCGGATATATATTGTATAATATGAATCGCATATATATTTATCAGAAATTCGTTTTATGGATGAATTGTCTCAAACCTTGACATTAGCCCTGTAAATGTATACTGTAATAGGACGGACCTTGACATTAGGCCCTTTAAATGCAAACTAATAGGATAGACCTTGACGTTAGGCCCTTTAAATGCAAACTAATAGGATAGACCTTGACG
>NW_018408321.1:627827-629831 GCF_002113885.1 Mizuhopecten yessoensis
TAGACCTTGACGCTAGGCCCTAATATATAAACTGTAATAGGTTAGACCTTGACGCTAGGCCCTAATATATAAACTGTAATAGGTTAGACCTTGACGCTAGGCCCTAATATATAAACTGTAATAGGATAGACCTTGACGCTAGGCCCTAATATATAAACTGTAATAGGTAAGACCTTGACGCTAGGCCCTAATATATAAACTGTAATAGGATAGACCTTGACGCTAGGCCCTAATATATAAACTGTAATTGGTTAGACCTTGACGCTAGGCCCTAATATATAAACTGTAATAGGATAGACGTTGACGTTAGACCCTTTAAATGTATAATGTGATAGGATAGATCTTGAGTGACATTATGCCCTTACGATGCATACTGCAATATAATAGACCTTGACGTTAGGCCCTTCAGATGTATATTAATTTAATAGGATATACCTTGACATAAGGCCTTTTAAATGTATATTGTCAAAGGAAAGACCTTTAGGCCCTTTAAATGTATACTATAGTAGGATAGACCTTGGCGTTATGTCCTTTAGATGAGAATAGAATCTAGATATAGAGCATCGATTTATGTTTTAGTTGGAAAGACCACTGCTTTAGGCCCTGTATATGTATATTGTGCGTGGATAGAGCATGGATTTAGGCCCTGTATATGGATAGGTCCTGTATAAGTATATTATTTAGTTGGATTGTGGTATTAGGCTCTGTATTTTGTATCTTGTGTCTGAATGGAGACCCTGAGTATGGTATGTTAAAGTGTGCCAGTCTAGTAAAGACCCCTAACGAACCAGTTAGCAACATTCATTGCTTTCATTAATAATTTGTATAGCCTTAATCCAGAACAGGTGCACTATTACCTGCTTCACGGGGCATGCTATTGAAGCAATCTTCTCATGTCTGCCATCATCTCGTAACCATATGTCTACCGCCAAGTACGTCTGATTAAAGGAATATTGCAAACGATTGTAACCATTAGTTAAAACTAATGGACATGGCTTGTACGTTTGATAATTGAAACTCTGTTGTTTAATGAGAATACTGCTCAACTATTTGCTATTTGGCACAGATTCTGTGGATACAAACAGCCATGCTATATCTGTAAACCATACCGCTGTGATTGTCTACGTTATGCAGTATCGATACACAACACATGTACTCTGGAAACACACCCACATGTACTCTGGAAACACACCCAGTGAGCATGGTATTTAAGAAATTTGACCCTCCTTTTTCCATACTCCCAATTAAATAGTGTGCTTTAGATGGTGTAGGCGTTTGGATTAGAACTCTTAACATAAAATCGTTCTTTAGAGATATTCATTATGGTGAAAATTATTTCTAAACGTCATTGGATTATCAAACTCTGGCAGGTACTCTTAAAGATGAACCAATGAAAGAACAAACCAGTCCTTGAAATGCCAGGGCTAACAAGTATACAAATGAGAGTAGTTTTTATAGAAAGTGGCTCAGTAAAGGTGTAGTTATAGTGAGTGACCTACTTAAGGATAATAATTCAAAATTGTTTTATACTCTACAAGAAGTTCGACAAATTTTTAAAATTGAAACAAATTTTCTTCAGTACCAAGGTCTTCTATCTACAATTAAAAGACATCTCTCTCAACAACATGAAATAAAATGTATAAGCTATCCTTATATACCTAGTAATATACAAATATTTCTAAGAAATAGGAAAGGTACAAAAGACTTTTATAGTTTGCTTTGTAAAAATGATACACTGTCAACTGGTAGAAAGAAATGGAGTAATCATTTTGATTATAATGATAATACATGGAGAAATATCTACAAAATACCATTTCAAGTAACCAAAAATACAAAACTGCAATGGTTTCAGTATAGAGTTAATCAACACATCTTAACCACAAACTTATATCTGTACAGGGCTGGAATAGTAGATAATCCTCATTGTTATTTTTGTAAATCAGACATTGAAACAATAGAGCATGCACTATGGGAGTGCAATCAAGTTCAGAATTTATTAACAAA
>NW_018408321.1:630257-636368 GCF_002113885.1 Mizuhopecten yessoensis
TCTCTCTCTCTCTCTCTCTCTCTCTCTCTCTCTCTCTCTTGTTTTCTTTTCACATTTCTTAATTCAAATGACTATCATTTGTGTACTGTGTGTGTGTGTGTATGGGGGAGTGTAAGTGTGAGCGAATGCCTGAGTATATTTTTTATTGATAATTTGATTAAGGACATGGAATAACTCACTTTGAAGCTATGCATGTACATGTTAATTGATGTATACAACAACTAAGTGAGGCATTTTAAATTTGAAAAATGTTTGTAAATCAGGAATGATGATGATGATATTATGAATTAATGATGATGATGATAATAATATTTTGATGAAGATACATATAGAATGATGATTGAAGATTATCATTGAAGATGATGATTGTATGATGATGGTGATGATTGTATGATGATGATGATATGATGATGATGATAATTATATGTTGATGATGATACATATGAAATGATGATTGAAGATTTTGGATGATGATGGATTATGGCAATGATGATGATTGAATAATTATATATGAAAGAGGATGATGAAGATGATAAAGATGAACGATGATGATGATATGTTGATGATGATATTATGATGACAAATTGATTGTGATAATGCTAAATCCATGTCTGTGTGTGTATGTGTATATGTGAGAATGCGTGAATGTCCTGTTTATGTATATGTAATGAAAAACTTAGAAAAATAAAACCATTACAAAAAAAAGTACACAACATCATAGGTAAATTGACAATGAAAATAATCTGTTGTTACCCCGGCCCCTAAATCCTTGGCCACATGGTGGTGCTCGGGATATGAAACCCTGTCCTTGTATTACCCCGCCCCTAAATCCTTGGCCACATGGTGGTGCTCGGGATATGAAACCTTGTCCTTGTATTACCCCGTCCCTAAATCCTTGGCCACATGGTGGTGCTCGGGATATGAAACCCTGTCCTTGTATTACCCCGTCCCTAAATCCTTGGCCACATGGTGGCTCGGGATACGTAGCCCTGCCCTTGTATTACCCCGCCCCTAAATCCTTGGCAACATGGTGGTGCTCGGGATATGAAACCCTGTCCCTGTATTACCCCGCCCCTAAATCCTTGGCCACGTGATTGTCCGGGATACGTAGCCCTGCCCTTGTATTACCCCGCCCCTAAATCCTTGGCCACATGATGGCCCGGGATATGAAACCCTGTCCTTGTATTACCCCGCCCCTAAATCCTTGGCCACATGATGGCCCGGGATACGTAGCCCTGCCCTTGTATTACCCCGCCCCTAAATCCCTGGCCACATGATGGCCCGGGATATGAAACCCTGTCCTTGTATTACCCCGCCCCTAAATCCTTGGCCACATGATGGCCCGGGATACGTAGCCCTGCCCTTGTATTACCCCGCCCCTAAATCCCTGGCCACATGATGGCCCGGGATACGTAGCCCTGCCCTTGTATTACCTCGTCCCTGAATCCCTGGCCACATGATGGCCCGGGATACGTAGCCCTGCCCTTGTATTACCTCGTCCCTGAATCTTTGGTCACATGATGGCCCGGGATATGTAACCCTTACCTTGTATTACCCCGCCCCTAAATCCTTGGCCACATGATGACCCGGGATATGTAACCCTGCCCTTGTATTACCCCGCCCCTAAATCCTTGGCCACATGATGGCCCGGGATACGTAGCCCTGCCCTTGTATTACCTCGTCCCTGAATCCCTGGCCACATGATGGCCCGGGATATGTAACCATTACCTCGTATTACCTCGTTCCTGAATCCGTAACCCTGCCCAATGTATTACACCACCCCTAAATCCCTGGTTACATAATGTCCCGGGATACGTAACCCTGCCCAATGTATTACCCCGCCTTCAAATTTGTAGCCATGTCGTTTATATTACCCCACCCCTCTAATAATGAAGTGAAAAGACCCCAACAGACACAGACTTCTATGTTGAACACCGACCCTGAAAATAGACTGCCAAACGAAGCATTGTGATATATTTCAACGTATAATGTATTTTCGGAACACCGTTAGTTCCGGTTTCCAATATCTCTTGTTTGGCAGTAAATTATGAATTCCTCGTATTTGTGGCGTCGTATTTGCTGTAAAAATAAGTATATTTTTAGAATTTCGTGGAATATTAGTGTCGAGAATAGATGTATGTTTTCTGTCAATATCTTGACTTTGGTTGTGTAGAGGTCATTGGCCCTAGTTGTGCAGATTTGTGGGCTGATTCCGGAAGACTAACATCAGTGATTTCTCTCAGCAAGACAACAAAGACGGAAATTACTGTGTTCCGGCTCAAATGCATTTCCTGTTATTCACATTTCCAGATATAGATATGTTAATGTACAGTTTATTACACTTTAACAACTAAGAAAACCGTTTACAATCTTTTATCACCGTCTCATCATCAAAGACAAAAATGTGCTGAATGTTACGTTAGAAATCATGTATTTGTACAGTTCAGAGTAATATATATCGGTTAAACAGATGTGGGTTAAAGAGGTCACATATACATGTCTGGGTTAAAGAGGTCACATATACAAGTCTGGGTTAAAGAGGTCAAAAATAAAGGTCAGAGTTATAGAGGTCACATACACAGGTCAAGGTTATAGAGGTTACATATACAGGTCAGGATTATAGAGATCACCTATACAGGTCAAGGTCACAGAGGTCACATATACGGGTAAGGGTTATAGAGGTCACATATACAAGTCATAGTTATAGAGGTCACATATGCAGGTCATAGTTATAGAGGTCACATATACAAGTCAGGGTTATAGAGGTCACAAATACAAGTCTGGGTTATAGAGGTCACATATACAAGTATGGGTTATAGAGGTCACATATACAAGTCTTGGTTATAGAGGTCACAAATACAGGTCTGGGTTATAGATGTCACATATACAGGTCTGGGTTATAGAGGTCACATATACAAGTCTGGGTTATAGAGATCACATATACAAGTCTGGGTTATAGATGTCACATATACAAGTCTGGGTTATAGAGATTACATATACATGTCTGGGTTATAGAAATTACATATACAAGTCTGGGTTATAGAGGTCACATATACAAGTATGGGTTATAGAGGTTACATATACAAGTCTGGGTTATAGAGGTCTCATATACAAGTATGGGTTATAGAGGTTGCATATACAAGTCAGGGTTATAGAGATAACATATACAGGTCTGGGTTATAGAGGTCACATATACAAGTCAGGGTTATAGAGGTCACATATACAAGTCAGGGTTATAGAGGTCACATATACAAGTCTGGGTTATAGAGGTTACATTTACAAGTCTGGGTTATAGAGGTTACATTTACAAGTATGGGTTATGGAGATTACATTTACAAGTCTGGGTTATAGAGGTCACATATACAAGTCTGGGTTATAGAGGTTACATATACAGGTCTGGGTTATAGAGGTCACATATACAAGTCTGGGTTATAGAGGTCACATATACAGGTCTGGGTTATAGAGGTCACATATACAAGTATGGGTTATAGAGGTTACATATACAAGTCTGGTTTATAGAGGTTACATTTACAAGTCAGGGTTATAGAGGTTACATTAACAAGTCTGGGTTATAGAGGTTACATTAACAAGTCTGGGTTATAGAGATCACATATACAAGTCAGGGTTATAGAGATCACATATACAGGTCTGGGTTTTAGAGGTCACATATACAGGTCTGGGTTATACGAGATTACATATACAGGTCTGGGTTATAGATGTTACATATACAGGTCTGGGTTATAGAGATCACATATACAGGTCTGGGTTATACGAGATTACTTATACAGGTCTGGGTTATAAATGTTACATATACAGGTCTGGGTTATAGAGGTCTGTGTTATAGAGATTACATATACAGGTCTGGGTTATAGAGGTCACATATACAGATCTGTGTTATTGGTTAATAATGAAGTGTTATACGTAGAGTATAAAACAACATAGATGTACAGTTGTCTATCACAAAACACAATCTGTAAAGATGCCTGCCGGGATTATGACAGAAGACGATTAGATTTTAGCGGCTGATGACGGTATCACGCTATCATTACTTTTTTGTGGTGTTTCATATCTATTTTATATCACATCGTATCTATATCTTGATCTTATTTGAAGTTGTGAAAAATGCAATATTATGTGGTCTCTGTGTCTTATTCCTGATACGCCACGGGCGGTTGATACTCAAACAGTTCTTCCGTTTATCAAATAACGACCATCGTGTCGGACAAATGACGGCGGATATCAATTGTTTATTGTGTCTTTTTTTTTAAACATCCATGTCGTTGATTTCTTGGTATCACATTCAGTGATTCTGTGAAAATCAATTTATTTTCCATGAAAAATAAAACGTAAATAACACAAGGACCAGGTAGTTGTGACAAAACGTAGCTAACCTTCACCGGAACTTAGTAACTGTGACAAAACGTAGATAAACTTCACCGGAACTTAGTAACTATGATCAGACTGAGCTAAATTATAACAGAATTTAGTAACTATGATCAGACTTAGCTAAACTATAACGGAACTTAATAACTATGATCAGACTTAGCTAAACTATAATGGAACTAAGTAACTATGATCAGACTTAGCTTAACTATAAAGGAACTTAGTAACTATGATCAGACTTAGCTAAATTATAACGGAATTTAGTAACTATGATCAGACTTAGCTCAACTATAACGGAACTTAATAACTATGATCAGACCGTAAATAACACAAGGACCAGGTAGTTGTGACAAAACGTATCTAACCTGCACCGGAACTTAGTAACTGTGACAAAACGTAGCTTTACTTCACCGGAACTTAGTAACTGTGACAAAACGTAGAGAAACTTCAGCGGAACTTAGTAACTATGATCAGACTTAGCTAAACTATAACGGAACTTAGTAACTATGATCAGACTTAGCTAAACTATAACGGAACTTAATAACTATGATCAGACTTAGCTAAACTATAACGGAACTTAGTAACTATGATCAGACTTAGCTAAACTATAATGGAACTTAGTAACTATGATCAGACTTAGCTAAACTATAACGGACCTTAGTAAGTATAATTAGACTTAGCTAAACTATAACGGAACTTAATAACTATGATCAGACCGTAAATAACACAAGGACCAGGTAGTTGTGACAAAACGTATCTAACCTGCACCGGAACTTAGTAACTGTGACAAAACGTAGCTAAACTTTACCAAAACTTAGTAACTGTGACAAAACGCAGCTAAACTTCACCGGAACTTAGTAACTGTGACAAAACGTAGGTTTACTTCACCGGAACTTAGTAACTGTGACAAAACGTAGCTAAACTTTACCAAAACTTAGTAACTGTGACAAAACGCAGCTAAACTTCACCGGAACTTAGTAACTGTGACAATACGTAGCTAAACTTCACCGGAACTTAGTAAATGTGACAAAACGTAGCTAAACTTCACCGGAACTTAGTAAATGTGACAAAACGTAGCTAAACTTCACCGGAACTTAGTAAATGTGACAAAACGTAGCTAAACTTCACCGGAACTTAGTAAATGTGACAAAACGTAGCTAAACTTCACCGGAACTTAGTAACTTTGACAAAACGTAGCTAAACATCATCGGAACATAGTAACTGTGACAAAACGTAGCTAAACTTCACCGGAGCTTAGTAACTGTGACAAAACGTAGCTAAACTTCACCGGAACTTAGTAACTGTGACAAAACGTAGCTTTACTTCACCGGAACTTAGTAACTGTGACAAAACGTAGAGAAACTTCACCGGAACTTAGTAACTATGATCAGACTTAGCTAAATTATAACAGAATTTAGTAACTATGATCAGACTTAGCTAAACTATAACGGAACTTAATAACTATGATCAGACTTAGCTAAACTATAATGGAACTTAGTAACTATGATCAGACTTAGCTAAACTATAATGGAACTAAGTAACTATGATCAGACTTAGCTTAACTATAACGGAACTTAGTAACTATGATCAGACTTAGCTAAACTATAACGGACCTTAGTAAGTATAATTAGACTTAGCTAAACTATAACGGAACTTAATAACTATGATCAGACTTAGCTAAACTATAACGGAACTTAGTAACTATGATCAGACTTAGCTAAACTATAA
>NW_018408321.1:638859-718894 GCF_002113885.1 Mizuhopecten yessoensis
TAACTATGATCAGACTTAGCTAAACTATAACGGACCTTAGTAAGTATAATTAGACTTAGCTAAACTATAACGGAACTTAATAACTATGATCAGACTTAGCTAAACTATAATGGAACTTAGTAACTATGATCAGACTTAGCTAAACTATAATGGAACTAAGTAACTATGATCAGACTTAGCTTAACTATAACGGAACTTAGTAACTATGATCAGACTTAGCTAAACTATAACGGACCTTAGTAAGTATAATTAGACTTAGCTAAACTATAACGGAACTTAATAACTATGATCAGACTTAGCTAAACTATAACGGAACTTAGTAACTATGATCAGACTTAGCTAAACTATAACGAAACTTAGTAACTATGATCAGACTTAGCTAAACTTTAACAGAACTAAGTAACTTTGATAAAATGTAGTTGAACTACACCTGGATTTTGTAACCTGAGGAAACGTACCTAAACCACACCGGAACTTACTAACCATGATTAAACGAAGCTTAACTTTACCGGAACTATTAACTGTGACAAAACGTAGGTAAACTTTACTGGAATGTATTACCTGTGATGAAAAGTATTTAAACTTTACCGGACTTACTATAATAAAGTGTATGTAAACTTCGTCGGAACATAGTATCTATATATGCCATGATAAACACGTAGTTAAGCCTCGCCGGATTTAGGTACTTGTGATAAATTGTAGCCAAACCTCACCGGAACTTAGTAACTATGACCAGTACGGTAACATGATGTAGCCAAACTTCACCGGAACTTAGTAACTACGACCACTACGGTAACATGATGTAGCCAAACTTCACCGGAACTTAGTAACTATGACCAGTACGGTAACATGATGTAGCTTAACTTCACCGGAACTTAGTAACTATGACCAGTACGGTAACATAATGAAACGTGACTTTACTTTACTTGACAACTGTTACATAGATACGAACACCCGCCATTGGCTTAGACTTGGTATCATTCTCTGTTACAATGCTTGGAACGGATTTATTATTTAAGGGATACTGTTATCTTTTGAGCAGACAGTTTGGGTAATTTGTCATAAACCTTGACATAAGTTGGGCCTGTCTCATGGAGTCGCGATCCTTCAAATAGGGACACAATTATTCGGAACACGGAGTAATGGCGGGGTGACCTTGTGTGACGCTGTGTGTCATGTTCTTGGGAGGAAAATATAAAGACTAGTATTACAGCATGTTTGTTAATCGCATTGTTTTAGTACAAGGTATGCGAGTCTGAGGACCGGGATATCCTGATTTACAGACACGTGCATTACATAGCTACATCAGTGACGTCACACGAGTGCCGTGCGTCTATCTCCCTCGGTGACTATTTGTATTTGTACGTGTATAGATTAACCCGTGCCGGAATTCCACCTGTTCCGTAGGGAAAAGTTATACTTACAATCTGCCTCCTCTTCTCCCTTTCTTTTAATCATATTACAACACTTGTATATATGAGCAAAGCTATGTGTTGAAAATAAAAAAATAAATGCCACCGCGTCATCAGACAAAGACAATATCCGAAGTCAAAATTAATACTAAAAGACAACAAAAAAATAGTTAGTGGCTGTTTGTGATCGCTTTGTAACTGTTGCGGTTGTTTTGCGAAAGTTTTGTGTTTGTTTTGTGCTTTTATGACTGATCGTTTGTGATTGTGATTGTTTTGTAAATGTTTTTAATTATTGTTTTGTGATTGTGATTGTTTTGCTAATGTCAATGTTTTGTGGTTCCTTTTTCTATTGTTTTGTGATTGTGATTGTTTTTGTTGTTGTTTTTATGATTGTTTTGTGATTGTGATTGTTTTGTGATTGTGGTTGTTTTGTGATTGTGATTGTTTTATGATAGTGATTGTTTTGTGAATGTCAATGTTTTGTGGTTCCTTTTTTTATTGTTTTGTGATTGTGGTTGTTGTTGTTTTTATGATTATTTTGTGATTGAGATTGCTTTGTGATTGTGATTATTTTGTGATTGTGATTGTTTTGTGATTTTGATTGTTATTGTTCCTTTTGTGGCTACAGCATGAATGTTCTTGGAGGTAAACTAGGTACACTCTCACGGCAGTATCTATTAAACCAGACACATTGTCGGTTATCCGGAACAACTGATTCGTCTACTTCAAAATATAATGGCTTTCTTATGTAGAGCCTGTAGATCTTGAAGGACTTTACACAAAAAACTCTGGACAGTTTTGAAGGACCACTTGGAACACAAAAGTGGCCCTGGTTCACTCTACGGTAAAATTATACTCACTTTTTGCGGTACCTCTGAATATATACAGTAAGCCAGATATGCTTGGTGGTGCCACTATATACAATAAACCATATCAATTTTCTGGAGAGCGCTCCTATATATAAGGTATGCATGGTGGCGCCACTATATACAATAAACAAGATCAATATTCTGGATTGTGCTTCTATATATTATATATGCTAGGTGGCGCCACTGTATACAATAAACCTTACCAATATTCTAGAGTGCACTTCTAATGTATTAGATATGCTAGGTGGCGCCACTATATACAATAAACCATATCAAGAATCTGGAGTGCGCTTCTATATATTAGGTTAATCAGGATCTCTGTATATGGTACCAATTGAGTGTTTGGCGGTGAAGAGTGTTCACCTTAATCTGCAGCATTGGAAATATGGTATGCGAGTTTTTGATGGCACCTCTAGATGAATTGTCAGTCGTCCTAGTTATATTAAGCGTCACTAGGTATACGGTATAACTGGTTCACTCGAAGAATACTCACTATATAGGTGGCGCCATTAGATATTTTATATAGCGTTACCTCTCGTATCCCCGGCTACAGCAGTGATAACTCCAAAACAAAATGTATCAAGTTCATGTGATTTTATTTAGCCATCCATGACATCATGCAACTCGCACAAAGACCATTCGGAATCGAACACTCATCGCTAACACTATCTCCCATCGGCTTCCCAAGGCTCTTCGTGGCTCATCACTCCCTCTGTTGGGCTAACATCGGCTCCCCAAGGCTTCTCATGCGCTCCTCACTCTCCACTGATTGGCTTAAATCGGCTCCCCAAGGTTCGTCGTGTCTCATCACTCCCTCTGGTGGGCTAACATCGGCTCCCCAAGGCTCCCAAAGGCTCATCACTCTCCACAGATTGGCTAACATCGGCTCCCAAAGGCTCTTCATGCGCTCCTGACTCTCCACTGATTGGCTAACATCGGCTCCCCAAGGCTCTTCGTGTCTCATCACTCCCTCTGGTGGGCTAACATCGGCTCCCCAAGGCTCCTAAAGGCTCCTCACTCTCCACTGACTGGCTAACATCGGCTCTTCGTGTCATATCACTCCCTCTGATGGGCTAACATCGGCTCCCAAAGGCTCTTCGTGTCTTACCACTCCCTCCGTTGGGCTAACATCGGCTCCCCAAGGCTCCTCATGTGCTCCTTTCTTTCTCTCTGGTTGGCCTTATCATAGCTATTATTAGCGCGTGTTACTAAAAATACGCCGTTATGCCATAACAATGGTTTCTTCAAATACACACCAAATTCAATTCACTCACTCATGCATACACTTCGTCTTCTTATTTACTTTTCAAACAGACGTTACAATTAAGTGTATTAACTATTAAAGAAACCGCACTAGTTACAATCATGCTATCTAGAGGTGGCGCTACTTGAGATACGGCAAAGCATGTGCTCTTCCTCAAGATGATATATGTGGCTCCCACATGACACAGTGAACCATGTTCATTAGGTGTTGCCGCTTGATATACGGGAAATCAGCTTCCTTCGAGAGGAAACGATACATACTCAGTAAACGGTGCTCACTGTAGGTGTCGCTACTTTAAAATAATAAGGATAATAATTCGAGGTTCTTATATTCGTCTCAAAGCGGTTCACAAATTATCATCCGTGGTTATAGGGCCTTTCCAGCCAGCCAATATCTTTCTCAACTCCCTGGGGAGCATACAGCCGGAGCTACCATTTCTTCTAGCACTGTCCAACCATGTACTCATTTACAGCTGAGTAGACTGGAACAAGCGGAGTAAAGTATCTTGCTCAAAGATACAACACAGAGTCGTGCCGTGACTCGAACCCGCAACCCGTCGGTCATGAGCCCGGCGTCCTACCACTAAACTACCGTGCCTATATGAGATAACTTATGCTACAGATGGCGCCACTAAATGATGAAGGTCACAGTAAA
Source organism: Mizuhopecten yessoensis (assembly GCF_002113885.1). Taxonomy (NCBI): domain Eukaryota; kingdom Metazoa; phylum Mollusca; class Bivalvia; order Pectinida; family Pectinidae; genus Mizuhopecten; species Mizuhopecten yessoensis. Next base: position 643,059 of record NW_018408321.1, read on the forward strand.
TTGCACCATCATACATATTATAAACCGTCACACAATAGGTGGCAACACTGGATAACCGATAAGCCTTCTCTACTGTCCCTGTAGGTAAAAAATAGGCACAGCTCCCCGTCTTTTCTGTCCATTCCAACCATTTTTATCTGAACTGGCCTCCTATAGTCGCCGGTCTCATAGCCACTTTACCATGTGATGGACCTAAATGACCTTGTTATGTCGCTGGGCCGGTAAACGATAAATAAATGAACAAATAAATAATACGGTCGCACTAGATGGCGTCTCTATGTTAACTTCAATCAATTTACTCTATTATAACAAAATATCGCTCGTATCAATTAAAGGACTCGGGCAGACTTATTTATTTACGATTGTAATCATAGCATGACCGACTTTTAACAACTTTCCAATCGGATGAACGATACGGGAAGCCCCGTCAGCGTGTTATACAGCTACTTGTGATTGTATGGAGATTCCCGGAATTAGAAGCTACTATATGGGAACTCTCTTTTAGACGTTCAGAAAGAGTATTTCAGCTGGACCGAATCATGGTTTATTGTAGAGAGAGAGATATGTTAGACTTTAATAGGAGAGAATTTGTGTTTGTTGTGCTGATGCCAGACTGTTTGTTAGACTATTGGCAGTATGCCTCTGTGAGTGGGAGAAATATGTGTGTTCGGAGAAAAATAACAAGGTATCTGAACGATGTATACGCCAAAGCCATGTACGAATACACCGTTATTTCATCATTGCCAGCAAAATTAGAACTAAAACCTCAAACTGTCCGAAATAGTAGCGAATGACCTGGCCTAACGTGTCAGGTCGATCGGTTTACGTGTAAATACCAAATAAAAATACGTTTTTTTTTGTAATTAGTCATCGTCTATAAATGAGTTCTTTACTTAAAAGCAATACTAATTTTTGAGAGGATAACAAAATGGTCATTAGTGACTTTGACCAAACCTGTGTAATCTCTTATCAGGTACTTGACCGGTGGTCACTGGCGGGTTATGTCACGAAGATTGGTCAGACTGGAAACCCTGCCCTGTTACATTGGGTGCTCGGGTGGCTACCGAGAGCTAGGTATACCCATTATCTGTACCTTTATCACCCGACAACTCAGCGATGTGTTCAAAATACAGTGTCAATTATGACAAACACGCGATATATGTACTGTACTACCGTAGTGGTGTCAACGCGAGTCATGTTAAGAAATGTGTACTCAAACTACCGTAGTCGTGTAAATGCGAGCCCTCTTTACTTATATGTCTAATAGAGCTCCGTGTGCTTTGAAACCGTAGTCGTGTCAACCTGAGCCCTGTTTGACTTCGTGTTTTATACTACCGTAAGCATGCCAACGTAAGCCCTGTTGATCTCATATAGCAGCAGTATAAGATATATATACGTACTCTGGGTTTTTAAAGCTGAACGCCAACCTGATCGCAGGATGGTACCAATGTTAGGAACTTTGGGTTGTCTTTGTCCGGAGACAGGCCCAATTGTCCTCCTTCGCTTGGTCGAACACTCAGCATAACACCAAAAGCAAGGTATTACTAACTTAAGCATTAGGAAAACAACATAAAAAGTAGTTAGAGAAGAGAAATAATCAATTAAACATTCCGAAAATTTCGTGTCCCAAAGTAGAGAGAGGGAAAAGAAACCCCCAACTTTGCCAAAGAGACTACGGTACATCCAGCAGGTTTACGGTACATCAATACAAGGCCACATAGACGGGCTATATCGTCTTTCTCGTCAGCTATTTTCGACATAGACGACGGGTATAAAGGCTTGTTATATATAACTGTGGCATGTGTCGAGTACACGAGAAAAACATAATTTCTGCCGAATCAGCCGAATACACCTCCCTGATCAGAGACATGTGTTGGATTGTACACGTGCGTAGGAGGGTGCACCTTACCTTCCCTAACAACTCTCTCCGCGCGGCCAAATGCATTAGATATACTTACATGTTGTAATATATATATACAACGTAAATAATCACTAAAAGACAACAGAGTCTTAACTCAGTATACACAAAATAACATATGCGTTATTTTAATTTCTAAATCTTTCGACACTTTGCTTGGAAGTATTTACCTAACACAATATTACTTTAGTAAGTATTTGACAAAGTCTATGAGCTTGTGGTGTGCCGTCCGTCGTCCACCATCCGTCAAATTCTCCTTTTAACAGCTTCTTATGACGAAGTGAATGACCTAGGATCGTGATAGTTTCCTTATATTAATGGATTTGACATACTTCGATCAAAAGGGTCAAAGAAATTCAGAACTTAATTAAAAGCAACGCCCTACACACTAGGTGCGTTGTTAATAGCATGGAAATTATTGGTTCCCTATTCTATAACCATATACACTTTTGCAGGGCATTGAAAACATGAAAACATGATTGGTACCGTTGCCCGGTCCCGCCCCTGGTGACTTAGTCCCTGAATCATCGAAACGAATGAGGTTTCCACCTTTTAAACCTATATATTCACCTTACGCAATAGAACAGTCAGCTAGCATAGCTTCTGATCACATAATCCAGAAATAAAGATAATAGCCAGCTCACATAGCTCCTGATCACAACATTCACAAGTAAAAGAGCGGCCAGCAAGAGGAGCTCCTGTCCACAATATCAACAAGTAAAGAGGCGCCAGCTTGAGTAGCGTCTGGTTAAAATATTCAAAAGCAACGAGAATAAATTGTCAGTTATAGCAGCACCTGATCACACTATTCACGCGTAAAGAGAAAAGCCAACTAGATTACCTCCTGATAGAAATATTCACGCGTAAAGAGAAGGAAAAGCCAGTTAGAGTAGCGACTGATAACAATATTCACAAATAAACAGAAAAGCCAGATTATAAAATATATGATCAAAATATTCACAAGTAAAAAATGCCAGCTATCGTTTTATGCCTGGTCAAAATATCCTCACGTAAAGAGAATGCCAGCTAAAGTGGTGCTTGATAAAAAAATACTCAGTAATATATATAACCGGAAGCTAGAGTTGCACCATATCACAGGATTCACAAGAAAATATCTTTTCTAACAAGCGCCTGATCACAATATTCAAATTAGACAAGAACAGTCAGTTAGCGTTACGACTGAAATAACTAGCGTAGAGCCTTGTCACAATGTTCACAATAGGTAGGAGAAGTTCCAGGGTTAGACACTAACGGTTTTTGCTCGGTAGTCCACAGGACTAGTTGAATACATTTTGTACTAGTCCTTCGCCAATGTAACATCGTGATCTACGGCACGAAACATCAAAAGTAATCGACTGTAGTATAGGGGACTTAAAATAATTGCCATACAAATATTGTAAAGGTTTTGGGAAAATTATGACAATTATCATGCAATATATCTTATTTCAAGCAGTTTTCTAAATTTAAAAAAAGGAATATTCTTATTTTATAATCATATTTTTCACAAGTCCAAATGACCAGTTAGGTTAGGTGATTCACTAGATCTATTAGTGTCAACCCCTGAGAACAAAGAATAGCACATTGTCACATTATTTATTAGCCGATATGTGAAATACGGAAATACTGTCACTTTCGAGGACACGTGCCCATATAGGAAACACGAAAATTAAGTGTTATATAAAAACACTTGTGTACTCTATATATGGAATTCACACTATAATCCACTCCCCTCTCGTTACCGAGTGGTGTCACACGTCGCTGTAGCAATCGAACAGTCACGTGATGTTTAGTGTGAAGTGTGCACTTGTACGCATATAGTTCAGGGAAACACGCACTGTTGACGATGAAATAATAACGTCGTAGGCCGGGATGTCTAAAACATTGTAAACAGAAACTTCCAAATAAAAAGGAACGTTCGCTAGAAAAACACTCTAGTGTAAGTGTGATTCCGTGCATTGATTTTCCTATTCGTTTTGGATTTACGTTTCAAATCTTGTTTAATGTAATGAGATCAGAATATTGACACAGAAACATATGACCGTTGGAAAAGTTTAGTTTGATTTGGTCAGCAATCCCTGACATTATCAAGTTTGACCCTTGACACAGAAATGTCCTTGTTTACTCTATACTCACTAGAGATAGAACGAAATGACCATTACAATAGTATTGACCATTGTGACATACTCATACCGTCATACGTACAAATAATAAATAACAACCATCTGATACAGAGAAAAGTTTCATGACATTTAGAGGCTGACCATTTATATCAATAAGCTTGAGCACTAGGAAAGAGGTTTGCTCTTGGCGCAGATATCTGACCGTATTTCAGGTCTCTGGACATGTTTTCCCAAAACCTTTAATGGGTCTCATTACTATGAGATATGGTGGTTACCAAAAACTTGAGGAGTCCCACAGGGAAATTAGGTTCCATGGCCCGAATTCATGAAACCATTCTCATGCTCAAGTAATGATTCTGTGCTACATCAAACTTTCTTGTAACTCCCTTAAATCAGATGACACAGTTAAATGTCAAGTTTAAACAATTCAATATAGCATTCGGCTTGACCTCCCTTAAAAAATATTCCAACTCATCCACAAATTGTCATTTAAATTATGTTATCAATGGAACAAAAAAAAATGGGCTTGAAAACATAATTTCTGTTTGAGCACGAGAACGGTTTCATGAATACGGACCCGGGACTCAAATATCTTAGTACCAAACATCGTTGCGGGGTGTTCATTTACAATGACTCTCTGAAATAAAAATAACTCACAACCAAAATAAAAAAAATGACAAATTCCGTGACATAGAACTGTTTTTTGCAGAAAATCGATTTAACACTTGACTGTTGCATTTCAGTTTTCAAATTAAGGAAAAGAAAAGATTTATACGCCAGAAAATGTCGCACTAGCTTGTCTTCAAACGTGGGATGACTGGATTATTTGAGTCTCATTTATAAACATATGTTTGTAAGATTTCTTTTTTTTTTAATGATAATACCTTATGCACTGCTTTGGTGTTCTTCTGACTGCGGTCATAAGTCAATTGTAAACATCACTGCGTTAAATACTTATTTCAATTTTGTATCAAATGGCTCAAGATGGACAAACTGTACGTCAATGTACATTAATATTCCCTTCTGCACTTCCGATTACGGAAATATAGCCCCATGTTTATCAGTCCTACAGGAAACCATAATTGCAATTATAGCAAGATATCATATCGAATTCTTATTTACGGAAGTGCTAAACTGTCCTGACGATATATAAATTATGCATCCCGACTGGGAATTAGTTTAAAAAACTGAGATTTATCATTGGGGTAATAAGTATTTGAAAACGCATGTTTTATATGAAGGTCATTTAAAATCATGTAAGTGTTCTTGTTTAAAAAACACCCGGCACAAAAAACATGATAGTTCGTGTTAAATCATGGACTTAGATAGCAAATTCAGTAGTTAAATACTGGATTAAACTACACGCTTATGGTGCGATAGTGACTTATCAAATGTAAAAGTACTTCGATATCTTGAAAATCCATATATGGTTGATGAATAAGGGAGTTTTTCAATTATCTTTCTAAATGTATTTTAACCGCATAAAATTATCTGATGAAACTTTGTTAGACCTTATAATGTATCACTGTCTGCTATAAATAACTCCTTTTTTTGTATCCTGATGTACTAAAATATTAAGAAATGTAGAAAATGAATCATTTGTGTGATCTGCATATATTAGTATTGTTCCCCTATTAATGACAATGCTGTAGGACTAGTCTACTATTGAAAGGGGGAGTGGCTACTCCAGGGAAAGGTCGTGTATTATACACAGCACGGATGTTGTCAGAGAGGTTCCGAAAAACGTTGTTTCTATGATCAGAGACGATAAAGCACGAATAACTCCGGAAGTCGTCACGTGATCGATTACCTCTGGCGGGGTGGAAAGAGAGACCCCGAGAAGATATACCATCTGAAATTGTCTCTCGTTCTCTTCGCTCATTGCCTGCAGAACATCGAAGAGAGGAGCCAAAATGGCGGACGGATACTATGAGGATGGTTACATGGAGGAGGAAGAGGAATGGGATAGAGAGGGATTATTAGATCCGGCATGGGAAAAGCAACAGAAAAAGGTCAGTTTCCCTGCTGTCATCACCCGGCATTCTTCCTATTTGTTCTGTAAAGTACACAAGGATAGTAGACCCAATACCCCAATACATGTCATGTCAACACATAGGACTACGCTCTGTGTGCAGTAAAGTGGAATTAAACCTTTTCGGGAAAGTAATAAACCGAGATAGCAGTGTGTTGTGGCTTTGTGGCAGCCATGTTTTTCAAATATGGTAGCCATATAAGGAAGCGACGTAAATAGGGCGGAGTTATGTGCTAATCTCATAATGGATTAATCACCGAGTGTGCAGTTGAAATTTTATTCGAATTTTATCAAAATGTAAAGACTGTGTCGTTCGCTTCATTTGTTCACTACGGATATACACTGTGGATCTGTGCAGCAGCCACGGAACAAGTGCTATCCTGTTGGATATAAGGCGTACCTTCGTTTGGAATATTACACGGTGTCCAGTCATTTAATTATGTCACACTGAGGACAACTTACGGGAAAACATGTCAAATGTCCTTCGTCTATTTCATTGTTGCGTTCAAATGTTTAATTATTAGTAAGATACAGGTAGGATATGAAAGGTAAGACACATTTGTGAATGACAGTGGCACCTAGTGAAATATCACACCGGTAGTTCGTTGTACGCATGCCCAGTGGAGTGTAAGATATCGGACATGTGGATAAAATATTGCATACCAGAAATAGTTCTACAAATAGTTTATGTATGCAACGCCAGTACTTCAATCTATTGAGCTATTAAAGTGTTCTTAATGCACACAAGTCAGAGTATTTTAATGTTGTACATCTTTTAGTTAACATTGAGGCTGCAATATTATGTATGTGTGAAGCATATGTAAATGGACTAGCCCATGCCCAAACAAGGCTTCAGCCTAGGGGAATCCACACCTCAGGTAGCCGGCAAACCTGTAAGTCATTAGAGTAGTGTCATCAGTAGGGTGTAAGAGATAGGATGGTATTTACAGGGGATCAGTGTAACCTCCTTAATGTACTGTGGTGTATTATACTGGCAGCATATAATTAATACAATCAGTGGAAGAAAGGGCAAGGGAAGCACATTTTCCCAGGTGGTTCTACTGACTTAAACTTCTTATTTGCTGGAGCACTGAATTAAAATAAGGAATTGACTTGAAATATCAAAATAAATCAGCAGTGAAGTAGTTTAATACAAGATCCTAATCAATTTCTGGATACAAAGCTGTAAATATTCTCTACAAGAATCTGACATTGACCATTTATTTGTTTTTAAATTTGATAATAAGATACTTGGTACTGCTTCCTAATTAAATAATTTTCTTATATGATTAATTGATAGGTTGAAACCGCCCCATATATATGATACATAACATAATAACCTTTAACCTTTAACATTGTCCTTGTATTATTATAAAGTATATAGGTAGACCATTGTCTAGTTAGTGTTAGGAACATGACTACAATAGTTTACAGTGTACCCTTAACTGTTAATACTAAGGTTTCATCATGTATGAAGTATCAAAGTCTATGTAAAATTTTTTCTAGTACTAATTAACTCATACAAACTTTTGAAATATTCAGTATTGATATAAACACAGATAAATGAAATAGTATGCGAAATATTGAGTAATTTTAATTAAAATTTAAAAGCTACATGGAGGATATTTCTTTCATGTCTACGTTAGCTACATGATTATATGATTAGTGGCCAAATGCTGTGATGAGGTAAACATGTGCCGAGATGTGATGTAATCAAGTGGAGATGTTGGAGATCATTAAACACATGCCAGTATCCATACAGTCGGAGTGAAACCAAACCATACTGCCAACTCAGCTTATTGCTGGTCTACATGTACCTTGGTTTTCTGACTGCAGCGTTATGTTAAATATAGAAGGTATATTGTTTTATGCGTTTACCTTCATGTCTGGCAAATTTCCAGTATAACAGCTTGTAAGTTTATCTAAGAGTAAAAGATACTAAAAATGTATCTTCTGGTCAGGATAGAGGCTCTTTATAGATAAATACAGAAGAAACAAACAATTGTGTGAGCTGACACAGAAAACAGTCAAAACACACATATACAGTGTTTCATTAGTATACACTTGACTGACGTCCCGGTATGCTGAAATAGCTAAAGGTGAAATACCATGACACTAAGGTTATCAGAAACAGGATATTATTTGTTTTAAAATTTTGACATGAAATTTACATTCCATGCATACCTAATCCATGTGTATGTAAATGAGGATTGACTTGTCCCAGTAGGTGTGTCCAGCTAGCTATGACATCATTAAAATTGAGATAATCTCTGGCAGTCCTAAAAACAGTTTGCTGTTTCACATGTCACTGTGTCAGTAGTAGTTACTTTTTACTGTAAGGTTCTCTGACAGGTCTGTATAGGTAGTAGGGAAGTATATGATAAAGATCTGTCCCCATGATCCAGATACTCCTCAAAACATACGTACAGCATATGCAGCTACTAAATGTGTCATCAATTCGGTTTATCTCCGTCAATATTACCTACAGAAGTATGCTTCTTACTGTCAGTTTATAGCTACATGTATACTCGAGTCTCATCGTTATCAAATCCTCCTCTATGTATACCTTTACCTGTAAGTAAATACAGTAGTACATGTACACTTGAATGTCGGTCAGAAGCAACTGCTAGTGCCCTACATCTGTGCTCATCAGATTCTATAACTACAGTAGTATACTCAACTTATTAAAGTTACTGTCAGTAATTAGGTAGTACCCTACATCTGTGCTCATCAGATTCTCTAAATACAGTAGTACACATGACTTACCCTCAGTAATTAGCTAGTACCCTACATCTGTGCTCATCAGATTTTCTAAATACAGTAGTACACATGACTTACCCTCAGTAATTAGCTAGTACCCTACATCTGTGCTCATCAGCTTCTATAAATCACTACAGTAGTACACATGACTTACTGTCAATAATTAGCTAGTACCCCTACATCTGTGCTTATCAGATTCTCTAAATACAGTAGTACACATGACTTACTGTCAGTAATTGGGTAGTATCATGCATCTGTACTCATCATATTCTATAGCTACAGTAGTATACTTTACTTATTGTCAGTAATTAGCTAGTACCTACCCTACATGTGTACTTGACCTATCCTATAGTCAGAAATTTATAGCTAGAATCCTCCATATACACATGTGTGTGTACTCAGCCGATTCCATATGTAGCCAAAGGCTTGAAAGAGTTCCATAAGAAAGGAACAAATATACTAATTTAACCTGAACATTCCTTATCCACTTCACTACTAAATATATGAGATATGTAATGTTGGTTCTGTTGTGAAAAAGTCTTGTGTACATGTAGGAGATCTATTCAAACAACAACTTGACAAGAAGGGTTTTGAGTTTTATTTGAACATTTTCAAATTTCTATGTTTTCTTTATTTGGACCTGGCTCCTGTTTACCCTAGTAACCCAGGATACCTATTTCCCGATAATATCAAAACTTTGGGCTGATGTACTTTGTGTGAAGGTCTTATTCTTATCAATAAGAAATGTGTCCCATGTTTATTTATATACATGTAATCCAGTATATGATGTAAAGTAACAGGAAATAAATATGTTATAATAACAAGATATGTAGTAACTTAAAGCAAGGGTTGACAACATCCAAAGATGGCCGTCGATCTCTGACATTCTTTAACTTCTTACACAATTTCTATGAAGTCATTTTCATTAAAATCTCAGATGGTTTAATTTTCTTAGAAATTGAGAAGTAACTAATTGGGTTTGTGTATCAACAAACAAACAACTTATTTAACAGTGAACTATGACATTCTAGTAGAGTATGAAATTTTGCTGTCATATATTTACTGTAAAATAGTACTTGATGTGTATGTACGATGTCAGTGAGCTGACACATTCCTCACAAGCCATCCCACTGTAAAACATGTCCAGGTCAATGTATATATTACCTTCCGGGGGAACATATAAATACAAATACGTCTACACGGTCACATAGTTTTAGCAACCACTATTTTACCCCCAGGCTGCACACAACTGTTTCTAGAAATTAAAATTAATGAAGATTTAAATGTAACACATCAGTGCATTGGAGCATGTCATGTTGGGAGAGTTGGTCTAAGATTAGATAAAATATTTTCAAAGTGGTTATAATTAAGAGCTGTTTTCAATTTCAATAATTAACTTTGGTCTAACTACAAGGTTAATATTTAAATTCACACAAAAGTGTCATATGCATGTCATTGAAATCAGGTATACATGTCAGATTTGAAATTTATTTCGATTTCTCAAGAATTTCCAGCTGTCTAAGTGAACCTTTCCACATGAATCAGATATTTTTTATAGTGACTTTTTCTGCCTCATTGACATTATTTTATTCATCACCTGCCCAGATATGCATCTAAAACGTTAATGAATTTTTGCACATATACACTGGCCAATTATAAAGCCACTACCTTTGGTATCTGATATCTAATGTCTTGCATCTGTTACTTTTGTCCTCAATTTCTATTTATAACTTCCAAAGAAAGTAAAGGAAAGTTCCTTCAAGCTTTTACAAGACTTTCAATCTAACCATCTTGTCAGTAAGTAGATTTGTAAATGTAGCAAAAAACAATAGCATTAGGTGTACAATGTGCAAAATTCACACGATCATGCTGCTGATTTGTTAGTTGTAGCTATAGGTACATCATCTGTAAAATAGCAAGTGACAGAAAAGTCAGTTTCAACCCCTGGTGTGTACAGTATATATTGCAGAGTATACAATACCATACATGAAGGTAGTGATATGCTTAAAAACAGCTATTACGGTAGTAATTACTTTTTTGAAACATATCCATATTCCTGCTAAATGTGTTATAAGGTGCATTGTGTTATTGGATTGCTTACCATACATTTATAATGTATGTAAATTAGGTCCCAGATCATTATGTGACAAGACTTTCCTTACAATTTAATTGGATCACTGCATTTGAATATACTTACCATCAGCATTTGGTGAATAAACATGAAGATTTATACCATTCATTAAAATTTGATCAGAGTACAGCTGTACATAACTTAATGCAGGTTTAAACCAATGGTAATGTAGATGGTATGGGATGATACTTGAATGTGAGTTATGTGGCAAGTTACTATAAAGTTATATTAGTATGCTTTATTTAGATTATAAGGTCAATCACCATGTAACTACTTAAACAAAATATAGTTGGATTTCTGCTACCTGACTGATACTACTTTTTTGTTGCCAACCACTTTTTTGGTGCCAACCATAAAACATTTTATGGCTTACTTGATATTTTTTTTTTGTCTAATCCTATTTTCTCTGGGTTTTATAATTTTTGGATTCGGCTCAAGATTAAAATGAATCCAAAGTACAAAAGAAAATGGTAGCGGACACATCTCTGTACAATTGGCATACTATTGTATATACAATATAGGTTAATCACTATAGCTACTGTCACTAAGTTTGATTGATACCCTCAGAAGGTTTGTCTATTCATCTTTCTGGTATAAATTCATCAGGACCACTGACATAAATGATTACATACATCACAGTCATGATCATCCTACTTTCAGTAGCTACAATCAATTCTGAAACTGGAAGTCACTTTTCATAATGAACACAAAACAAAAGGTTGTCTTGGAAACTGTCTTTATTTATAGGTTTATTGTGCATGTAGGTATCATACCATTGCGGTGATTTTTACAGACGAAAACAGCCTTCTCCCCCCCCCCTGCCAGAAAAAAAGAAAGAAAAAATGTTTTATTTTCCAAAAATAAAGGAAAAATGAGGAATATCTTTCCGATTTCAATAAAAAAATATTTCTATATTTTCCCAATTCATGTAGGAACAGGCTGCTGTAAAATTAAGGAAGAAATTATATCACTGCATTGTAAAGACAATTATCATAACTTACCAGCTGGTGTATAGAATGTATACAATATCAGGTTTTCAAGAAATACTGAAATGATCATGCAAGAAGTCCAGTTTTCAGTAGTTGACTTTTGATAAGTTATATTTCAAAAAAATACTGCAATTATTTTGTAATTATAGTCATCACACAGTTTTATACAGGTAAAATAGACATACATCAAAAAGTCTGAACACCTTTGAAGTCTAATTAAGTTCTGGTATTCTGATTAGTCTTTTAAAGTCCTTTCATGTTTCCGCAAGCAAACAGTTATTGTTCAAAACTTACATATTTTCAAATGGGTCTACTAGGATCGTATTGTATACAAAGTAGAATCTGTTCATAGTTTTGAAAGGACTACACAGTAACAAGTACATGTATACACCACGCGAAATCCCATATACACAAACTAAACACTACAATAGCAATAGGAAGTTTACATAATCTGTTGATTGTAAAAACTGGTTCACATGGTTATTGTATTCTGTGTTATTGTAAAAAATCACCAATACAAACTCATAATTTTAGCAGGGGCTTAGTGGAAGTGATAATTCCTTTGCTGAACCTACTGGTAGTATTGATATCATCATTAGGTGTGTGGAGGATTTCTGTATCCTAATTAAATAAATCATCATTAATCACTGTTTAATAATCTCTCCTTCTTGTTTCTTTTTTGCAGACATTTACAGCATGGTGCAATTCTCATCTAAGGAAGGCAGGAACACAAATAGAAAGCATAGAAGAAGATTTTCGAAATGGATTAAAGTTGATGTTATTATTAGAGGTTATATCTGGGGAGCAGTTACCTAAGCCAGACCGTGGAAAAATGAGGTTTCACAAAATCGCCAACGTCAACAAAGCCCTTGATTATATTGCAGGCAAGGGTGTTCGACTGGTCAGCATTGGTGCTGAAGGTAGGTTTTTCAGTGATGAACAGCACTGGTGGTCAAGCTTATCAGTCTGACATATATGCTTACAGAGACAATTTAACTCATTCACCCCTGAAGACACATTTGAACTCTTCCAATTCAAAGATTGTAATAGTTCATTATCAAATTTCAGGGGAGAATTAGTTAAACAACACTAGTGGTCAAATATTCATTATACTGCTATAGCAATACTAGTGGTCAAATGTTCATAAGTCTACTAGCAAGGTTAGTGTTTATTGGTTTGCTAGCAACACTTCTGGTCAAGTGATGATAGTCCACCAGCAACACTATGGTCAAATTTAGTCTAATGAAACACTAGTACTATGTACTTGTGATCAGGTTTATATTAATGATCAGAAACCACAATTACTTAAGGGTCCAGTTTGTGCTGCTGATGAAGACCAGAAGTCCAGTATGTCATGTGATGAACAACACTGGTGGTCAGTTTTTCAGTGTATGTATATTATAACCATTATAAAGGAACAGCAACATGACCTTTTGATGCTTCTTAATGGTTTGGAAAAAATAAAGAGTGCTCTATATATATGGGGAGAATCCTAAGTCCAAAGATGAAAGGCTGTTTACTGAAATTTAAGCAAATGATCAATCCACATATATACGTAAAGATTATAGATTGTTTGGTTCAAAATAAGAAATGACAAGGATAAACTGGAAACTTGTCCTTCACACAAGTTTAACACAGTACAGAATAGCTAGCCTACAAACTCAGTGAGCAGCATCAATTCCAGTGAGCTCATTGTCTGGAGTGACATTGTACCCTGCTTCAGACCCAATAATCTTACCACTATTGAGATTCTATAGCAGTATTATAATCCTGCATGGGTGAGTCGGTCCATACAATGGCGACGTGATGTCCAGCACACGCCATGCTGGTATTGTATTATAGGGTAAGAATGGACCTCTACAGACAGTGGGTCAGGGAAGGCTGTCATATAGGTGTGTAATCATCAGGTACATCAACGCTTGTCCTCAATGGTTTGATGACTGGAATGGTCTCAACCATCAGATGTATTTTGATTAAAAAAAATGGGCAAAACTAAAAAGAAATGATTAAAACCATGATTTAAAGTTTTTAAAAGGACTTGGCTACATTGTCATCAACACTTTTGAGCCTGCTGCATCAAGTTTTGTGTTCACATGATAAACAAAGATGAGAAAAATATTATTGATATGGTGCTATAATGTCCATTGTTGTCCATTAAAACAAGATTACAACAACAAAATATTAAGAACTTATATTGATAAAAGTTCTTTATTGAACTCATGTTCAAAAAGTTAGATTTCTGCCATTTATCATTGACTGTGATATAAAAGCTGAGCCCCCAAACACAGCATTATTGCCTTTTTTTTATCAAAATCTGTTGAACGGCAAAATATGATCTTCAAGAAAAAGTTGTTGGTGTAATATTACAAACTTCTGCGATGGTGAAAATGACATTTGTAATCAAAATCTAAGAAATGGGTTATCTCTCTAAGCTAATACCTCTGTCAAAATATAGGAACCATTGCAGAAATAGAAACATGTCTAATTAATGTGCCATTTATTTTCCAGAAATTGTTGACGGCAATGTCAAGATGACACTGGGTATGATATGGACCATTATTTTGAGGTTTGCCATCCAGGATATTACAGTAGAAGGTAAAGTATTAAATGTGTATAGGTAACAGAATAACTACTGTTAACGTTAATGATATTAAACTGTACTGCAATAAAAGAAACTACTAATGATAAAGAGATTATAATGTTATTGGGTGATTCGCTGTTTGATGGCATTATGCTATCAATGAACAATAATAACAAGTGGAATAGCAATATTGTTAGGTTACAAGTTACAAATAGAATGACACGACTTTATTGCAAAGGCAAAAATGATTGTATTTCCCTTTGTTTTGCCTTCATATGTCAATTCACATAATCTGTAGTTTTATAATTTGGATAAACATGCATCTCTGGTGAATTGAATCTCAAAACTGTTACCATTTTTGTGTGTGTTAAACTCAATGTGGATTGTTTCCTATGTAAGAATATGTGTAAAGGGTTTCAAATGCACAATGGAGTTATTTTGCAAATTATATAGGGCACTATATAAATGTTGTATGTTATTATGATTTATGTGACTTCGACAACATGACCTTTATGTTGGCAGCAATCATTGGAATATGTCTTGACACTACATAGGCAATAGAATCACTTTAAACATCACCATTTGAGCATGTTTGTATCTTTTTAGTCTTTACGTGTATTTGTTACCATGGAACTTTGTTGCATTGTAGAATTGACAGCAAAGGAGGGCCTGTTGCTGTGGTGTCAGAGGAAAACTGCTCCCTACAAGAACACCAACGTTCAGAACTTCCATCTCAGGTAGCCGTTCCGCCCTCCTAGCTGTAATTAGCTGTAAACAAACCATGTTTTAACACTTACATGCCTTGTCTTTCATATATTGAAACATGTCAGTCATCATAAGTTGATAGTTGATATTACTGTGTAGAATACAATAGAACTCCTGTTATATTTTCCGTTTAACAATATTTGGTTTGAAAAGCCAGAGGGCAAAAATTAAGCTGGACAAAAAATTCATGGTTTTGTGGATAATATAATAACATGATCAATAATTATATAGTGTATGATAGGACTGCTGTCTAAAGTTTTTGTATTGGCATTACCCATATGACATTTGCAATTGAATAATATTTTGACCGATGTGGAATCTTAGAAAACATTCAATATTTACTACTAAATTTCTGCTATGGATGATATGTGTTCGTCATATATTGATGTTTTTGCTTCTGAAAGTTGAGGATTAGAAATCTGATATTTTTTTCTGTTTATACATGTTTCATGTTATGTGATGTTCATTTTTGCACCAATCCCTCACACACCTTATGTACATGTGTATGTGGCCTTGACAACACTGACACACAGCCACCTCAGTGACCTCACAGTGACCTTGTGTAGTCTGGCTAAATTTCATCAACATTATTTTCTGATTTTATTGAAACTTCAGTCATTAATCATTACCCTCTCATTGTAATAGGTGTCAAAAATAATGTGGAGTTATAACCAAGAACAGTATGCTGTAAATCAAATTGTTTTTGCCAGTTTTATTTTTGAATTTTAACAAGATATGGAGAATTCATCATGTACAAAGTCTTTATCTTTCCTATAGGTCTGCAATTTCAGAAACAACAGGAATAACATATTTAGAAATTGATAAATTTGTTTTTAAAGACCAGTTGTGCCATATTTTGTGGTTTCCATTAGTCTGTTATCACAGACAGATGTTTGAATGCCAATTTTTAAGTCACTCTCGGCAGGAGCTGGGTGGCTTATTTTGTCTATTGATGTAATTCTAACAACATCACTGTGGTATAAATAAGTGTAAATGAAAAAAAGTCGAGTAGAGTAAGCAATTGCAGTAGAAAATGACCCTATCTTATTGAAAACGTCAACTCATGCTGTGTTTTCCCTGTCAAAAATTGCTCATCTTCAGACGTCTGTTTGAGAAAGAAAAAATGTCCTCAAAATTCAAGGATTCGTTATTTGTTGCTAAGGATATACATGTGGCTGTAAACCCCCTGTCCAGTTCACCTTGTAATGTCTCCAGACTAACGTTACATACCACTGATACAAGCGAGTCGATGTGTAGCCTGCTGTTACCTATTTCAGTTGGAAGGATGGCTTGGCCTTCTGTGCCTTGATCCACAGGCATCGACCAGAACTTTTAGATTATTACAAGCTGACCAGGGTAACTTCATCAATCTTTCAGCATCTGCCTGGAATGACCCTATTATCATTTAATTTTTTTACTTATTATACATTCTTTTTGTGCAGATTCACCCCTTTGATAGTACCCTATAACATTATTTTACCTTAATTAATTATTTATTTAGTTTCCTGAATGCAAATGTGTGAAGTGACAACTGGTTGGATAAGTAAAACTAGAACTGCAGAATATTAATCAAATGTGAATATTATCAGAACGTATAGCTGATAAACGAAACGGTTGTGTGTGCTCTAGACTTTTCATGAGTGTACACTAAGATATTCAACCAGTTGTGACCTGCTTGGTATTTGTCCATATGTATACAGCTTATTTGACCCTCCTTCACACCTTCACACCTTCACCCTCCTCCAGCCTGTAAGTGTTGCTATGTTCTCAAAACATGTATAGACCTTTAAACCATGTACATTGACCATTTAACATCCCCTCTGTTGGATGCCGCCTTTCAGGTTTTTTGGTGCAAAGGGTTAATTTGAAACTTATATTTCCCATCTGAAGATTCCTTAATTTTCTGAATAACAACATACAAAGAAACGGTCAGAATTGAAAATCACTCAATTTAACTAAAATTTAAAATTTTTGCATTTTTGTTTGAGTGTGTTATATTTTGTGTGACCTTTGACCTTGTCGCATGGCTTGTATTCCAGTTCCCATGTTGGCACACAGTGTGTATGAGCTTGTTATACACAACATTTTGTGTGTCGTTACTACAGAATGGATACTGACAGCTTCCTTCAGTATGTGTTTGTAACTGTCGAGAAAACTATATAAAAACAAATGTGAATGTCGTCAATTGACAAGAAAGGAAGGTTTTGTAGTATTTCACAGATGAAGTAATTTTGAGGTTAGGTCATAGGTTAGGGGTAAAATGAGGTTTGGTAAAGCTTTAACTTTTGCCAATTTTTCTTATGTAGAGAAAAAAAAAAAATGCTGCTATTCTGTGTTTTGTGGATCTTAGCCTTTTCACCAGAATTCACTGATAAAAATTCAAATTTTGCATTTACATGTGTCAAATCTTATAATGAACAAAGTATTTGAGAAAATCTGCCATTTTTTATCTTATAGAACTTTTCAGATAAGTTTTTCTCTAACATTAACATTTTAATAAAAAAAATGATAATATTCTTTTGATAGCATAACTAGAGCATTCATGCCTCTTTTGTTTGAACTGTACTTCAACAAACAATACATGGTAAAATGTTGTGACAATTGTTTTTAATTAGTCGGTTAGAAAGATCAACAGGGAAAAAATTGCAACCATTTACATTGTAAATTGGGAATGAATAAGCTATAATGAAGGAATCCATTATCCATTCTCTAACTAGTGCATATTGCATTTAATGTTGATCAATAAGTTTGCTTACTTATTGCATGTTAATGTGTGTAGAGTGTGAAGTGTGAAGGGGTTTTGCCCCGTGAAGATATAGGTGGACTTGAGGTATTGTCCAATCAAAACATCGGACACTTACTGGCTGTGTCTTGACATCTGTGCCCGTTTCTGCATGTAACCATCTCATCCCTTATTTTCTTCAGCTTTAAAGATGGTTTGGCGTTCTGTGCATTGATACATAGACATCGCCCTGACTTATTAGATTACCACAAACTTTCCAAGGTGAGTCTAGCTGAAGGCTAGCACCGGGTGTAGACCACCCGCTGTACACAGTGTGTTGTCAACACTAATATCACATCACTATCAGCATCATTTGTCATCTATTTATGAAAGAGTTATTGTAAGGTTTTATAGAAATATCTAAAGGTTTTATATAGGCAAAATGAAACCAAATGGATACTTATCTTTTTCTGGTTAATTGAATAAAATTTATTAGACTACAACAGTTTTTATGGCATGTACAAAATTGAATTAACGAAATAAAAATCTTAAAAAAGTTTAATGAACCTTAGGCATCTGCAAGTAATGGAAAAAATGGAACGTTGTTTTTATGCAATTTCTTTACCATAAATTGCAAAGGAAATATCACTTTGAGCAGATTATGTTAAGTCCTCTGTTTTGAAATTGCTACAACAACGGCAAACCAGCCTTTATTTACCCTATTTGTAACCAATTAACTGCATTTCTGCTAATTACTAATCAATGCAGACCCTGTATATTTAGTGAGAGCTGTAGGTCCCATTTTAAACGTATAGATTATCCCACAGATTGTTGTCAAATACTCGCCTACAGTAGCTAGTTCCCACTCGCCCCACTCTGTAACACTGCATGTTGTACTGATTATGTTGTTATGTTACATAGTTTTTATTGATGTTTGAAAAATAGTAAAATTTCTTTGGCATGTTTTAATCATGGTTTTGACATCTTCAAGCCTTGAAAATATTTGTTCTGTGTTGAATATATAAATAAAATGGAACTGTTGACATTTTGGTAAATGTTGTGTAGTACAATTTGATATTATATAAATATGGATTCTATTTATCAGCTTAGCAATTTTCTCATAAATATTTATGAATTGTATGAAATTATTTTAAGTTTGCAGTGGAAAATATACTAAGTTTGATGTGCAGTGGAAAATAAACTATTACCAGAATTTTATCATGTAGTTTATTTGGAAGAAGTGTCAATGTTGTGTGTTTGACCATTCAGGACAGACCAATGGAAAACTTGAACCTGGCTTTCGATGTTGCTGAACAACACTTGGATATCCCAAGGATGTTGGATGCTGAAGGTACTAATTGTTGTATATTGTGTTTCACTCTACTGGTAAAACACAGCTTCTCCAAACACATTTATTTGCAACTTTTGTTTATTTGTTCCATCAAGGTTTCATATAGTATTACAAATATTGTGTATGGATGAGGTCCATATGACAGTTTATGAACTGGTCAGTCACTCATATAAATGTATATAGACCTCAGATTTGGTACATCTACCTTCATTGGGGTGACAGACTTTTGCCAGTCCAAAAACTGATAGATTAGCCTCTGTCCAAAATGGAATATTTATTTTTACATTTAGAAGTACAGAAATTAAACTTAATATGATATAATGAATGTTTTCAACAAAAAATAACAAAGAAAACCAAATATTTGGGGAATTCTCTCATGTTTCATATTTTCATGAAATATTCCACTTTTGAAGATACAAAAATCATTGTTTAAAGATGTTACTTATGCATATACTTAATTACAAAATAAAATTTTGTAACCTTGATATACTGGCAGTACTACTACCAGGCTGATAGCTGCCCGTTTATTTACCTAATTAAAATCGTTTTATGTCGACAGATATGGTAAACTCCGCCAAACCTGATGAGAGGTCCGTCATGGCCTATGTGTCCTCCTACTATCACGCCTTCTCAGGAGCTCAGCAGGTCGGTATCTAAACACCAGTGGCCTCATTACCAGGCATTAGTTAATATGTTGGTCATTCATAATCAAATCTGATCTGAATTCATGTCTGTCAGCATTAATTTGTGGTAAAAATTTCCAAATTATTGTTAAGAAAAGAATGAATCATGCATGTTGCTTTTAATTTTAATGACATCTCAATCTTTTTTCTCTTTTATTTTCCCAGGCCGAGACTGCAGCAAACAGAATCTGTAAAGTACTGAAAGTCAACCAGGAGAATGAACGTTTAATGGAAGAATATGAAAGATTAGCAAGTGAAGTAAGGATATTTGGTTTTGCTTTAAGTTAGCATTCACTCTTAACAGTTTAAATGAAAGTCATTATAGCTTTTAAAGCGGAATTAAAAAGTTTACTGTTATTGAAATTTTTCTAGACACAAAATTGTGTGAAAAATACAAATTTCAAAAAATACTTTTCTTCATGCTAAACATTTTTTTTCATGTTTTAGCTTTTGGAATGGATTGCTAGAACAACCCCCTGGCTGGAAAACAGAACAACTGACAACACGTTACCTGGAACACAGAGAAAGTTAGAGGAATTCCGTGACTACAGAAGGAAACACAAACCACCAAAGCTGCAGGACAAGGCTCGTCTAGAAAACAGTTTCAACACATTACAGACTAGACTTAGGCTCAGCAACAGGCCCGCGTACATGCCCACCAATGGAAAGCTTGTTTCAGTGAGTAGTCAGACAAATGGTTGATAATGGACCTGTCTTGGATATTTACTTAACACTGTTTTCTGTATACTAGACCTGTTTTGGACACTGAATAGGTGTAGAGCTAATGTCTAGAGTACCAGACTTGTTAACTCATTCACCCCTGAAATTTCACAATGAACTATTCCAACCTTTGAATTGGAAGAGTTCAAATGTGTCTTCAGGGGTGAATGAGTTAAGGACACAGACTAAGAGGTGCTGCTGGAGTACCAGACTTGTTTAGGACACAGACTTAGAGGTACTGCTGGAGTACTAGACATGTCTGGGACACGTTCTAGAGTTACTCTTTTGATTACTGTTCAGGGTAAATATGTGTAGCTGTTAATGATAGGATATACAGATGTTACTATGTGCCAGGTTTTTTGTTCTATTCTTATTTATACTGTATTCTGTAAGCTTTTTTACCCTCTGGCCTTTTTTAAGATGATTTCACAAAGTGTGAATTCACCTACATATATTTAGTAGGAACAACTAGGAATGTGCTGTTTTTGTCCTTTTTTGAATTAGCCCCCTTGTTTAATGGTAAATTGTTTTACATTAGACGTTGCCTTCATTTCTACATCATACCTTTTCAGGATATTGCTAATGCATGGAAAGGTCTGGAACGGGCAGAGAAAGGTTTTGAAGAATGGCTCCTCTCTGAATTGCAAAGGTGAGATTTTAATAAGTTAATATTGGCAATGTAAACTTCAGGGGAACAAATGTAAAATCAAAGATTGAATGGCAACTCACAAACAACCTATAATGTGTACCTGGCATTATAAGGATTATTATTTACAAATGGATTGTTGTCACCACTAAGACGATATCTAATGAATATTTATTGAGTGTCATTGGCATCAGTTAATTGATTGGTTTTGTCAGCCTCAGAAATCAGTTGACAGGAATCATCGTTTCAAATTTGTTAAAATAAGGACTTTAATGTTGAAAAGTTCTGCCTGAATTGTTTCGTTTATGCTGATGTGTTGGTCATATTGACTTCAGGCTTGAACGGTTAGACCACCTTGCCCAGAAGTTCCGCCACAGATGTGAGATCCATGAGGAATGGGCGGTCGGCAAGGAGGACATGCTGCAGAGTCAAGATTACCTTAGGTCAAGTCTCAATGAACTCAAGGTACGGTAAAATCTTTTAAGTAAAGGTCAAGTCTCATTGAACTCAAAGTATGGTAAATCTCTAAGAACAAGTCTCAGTGAACTTAAAGTAAAGTAAAGCCTCATTGAACCTGTGAATGAAGTCAAACCTTGATTAGTTCAGTAGAAGGTCAGGTGACTTACAGGTAAAGGTGAAGATAATGATTGAATCTCAAAACATAAAGCAATATTTCATAAATTCTTGAATCGTTCTAGTAATGTAGGAATGTGTGGTTTGGCCAAAAAAAATTCTAACATGAGATGACATATTGTGAGGTTGTACTTGCATAAACACATAGGGAGATATAAGCTAGGGGCATATGACTAGTAGTTAGTGCCTGATAAGGCAGCTCCTACAAATTCCTCATAATTGTATTGATTAATGTTTTATTTAATAGTTATGTTAATTGTATTGATTGTATATATTGTGTATCTATGTACTGTAAAGTACTTTGAGTGGCTTATTCTAGCTGGATAGGGTGCTATATCAAATGTTGTGAATTTATTTATTAATTTGTTTATTCTACAGGCCATGAAGAAGAAACATGAAGCCTTTGAGAGCGATTTGGCTGCCCATCAAGACAGAGTAGAACAAATTGCAGCAATTGCCCAAGAACTCAAGTAGGTAGCATTCCTATGGGCTTATTAGGGAATTATGGATCGTAATTACAAAATTCAATTGTGAGATGTTGAGTATAATTGATGTTATATGATTTATAAATGTTCATTACGTAGAGTCAGGTTTTGTGCAAGAGACTAAAAAACTATTTGAAATGTACTGACATTTTAGTGGTTATAAATGAACAAACGATAAGCATTGATGTAGTTGATTTGAAATATTAATGCAGAATCCACCAGAAAGTTTCGTTTTATTGACTGCTCTTACCAGCCCGTCTTATTATGTGGATATCTGATGGTTTATGTTTTTACATTACAGTGCCTTAGGTTATCATGACTGTGTCACTGTCAATTCAAGATGTCAGGTAAGTCCATATACAAAAGCATATAAAATACAGAGATCTATTTCATCATCCCTTCATGTCAAGTCAAACAGTTTTGTTGTTTCGGGGGTTAAGGTCAAGGTTACCATTTCTATTTGAAGAAAACTGTCGTCATCCCTCTAGCAACTTTATTTCCGACCAGATTTGGATAAAACTTCATACAATAGTCAAGAATGAGAATTCCTCTATAGAGTTTGACATTACGGGTGTTGCAACCTAGGTCAAGGTTATTCAGGGTGTTAGAGCCAAGGTCAATGGTAGTGATAGTATTTAAAGTTTAACAGTACCTTGAACAAGTATGTGTTTCAGGGTGATGCAATTAAGGTAAAGGTCACAAACCATATTTACCAAATTCATGTCCATAAAACTTCATTAAAGTGTTAAGGTAATCAGTGTCCCCAAATAGCTCATGTAAGGGAATTAATGATGTAACATTTCTTTAATATAAATGATAAAGTTTGAATTATAAGTTCAGGTAGATAAAATTTGAATTTCCAAGACAATATACTCTGTACAATAGAGTGATGTCAGATTTAAGTTTGACAGAATGCCTTTTGATCAGTAGATATATATCTGAGTTCTGTGCCTATGTTTTCCTATGTTACTTATGTGTTTTCCTTTACAGACGATCTGTGACCAGTGGGACAGACTCGGAACTTTGACGCAGCAGAGAAGGCAGGGATTGGATGTAAGTCAATACGTTAATGTCATCTCGCTTGTACTGGGAAATGTTATAGGCATGTACTGATCTCATATGCCATAGACTTGATGAACCAGTTCAGGTAACATAAGGGGTTTATGTACGCAAGGTACATAACTCTATACAGATATCTAACTGTATGTTTGTTATTCTCTTGAAAATTAGAAATCCTCTAAACAGGAACTTTAAAGTTTAATATTTTATTCATATTTATATATTAAAGCTTAAACATCAAGTCATAAAAAGTAATAAAAGTTTGTAACAGTAAGTTTTATTGATGCCAAAATGAGTAACAGTTAACAGAGAATGATAGGTCATGTTTTGATAGTATCCACTTGTTTATTGTATGGATTTATTTCTATTTTATAGGAAGCTGAAAAGATTTTGGAGATGATTGATAGATATCATCTAGATTTTGCCAAGAGGGCTGCAGTAAGTACACCTGATAGAGAATTAACTGGTGGTTATTGTAGATGATATGGGCGAGGATGGAATTAATAGTTAGTATTATAGATAATATGGGCGAGTATGGAATTGATAGTTGGTATTATAGATGATATAGGCGAGTATGGAATTAATAGTTACTGTAGATGATAAAAGCGAGTATGAAATTGATTGTTACTGTAAATGATATAGGCGAGTATGGAATTAATAGTTAGTATTATAGATAATATGGGCGAGAATGGAACTGATAATTAGTATTATAGATGATATGGGCAAGTATGGAATTGATAGTTAGTATTATAGATGATATGGGCAAGTATGGAATTAATAGTTAGTATTATAGATGATATGGGCAAGTATGGAATTAATAATTAGTATTATAGATGATATAGGCGAGTATGGAATTGATAATTAGTATTATAGATGATATAGGCGAGTATGGAATTGATAATTAGTATTATAGATGATATAGGCGAGTATGGAATTGATAATTAGTATTATAGATGATATAGGCGAGTATGGAATTGATAATTAGTATTATAGATGATATAGGCGAGTATGGAATTGATAATTAGTATTATAGATGATATAGGCGAGTATGGAATTGATAATTAGTATTATAGATGATATAGGCGAGTATGGAATTGATAATTAGTATTATAGATGATATAGGCGAGTATGGAATTGATAATTAGTATTATAGATGATATAGGCGAGTATGGAATTGATAATTAGTATTATAGATGATATAGGCGAGTATGTATATTTGAGTTTTAAGTGATCTGTTACCATTTATCACAATGTTAGGTTAGATTTTCCATTGACATTCCTGTGCATTCCAAGTTTATGTATTTGTATTTACAGCCTTTCAACAACTGGCTGGATGGTGCTAAGGAGGACCTCCTCGACATGTTTATTGTCCATACCACAGAGGAAATCCAGGTACCTTCATTGTCTCCACCTACAGTCACATGTTAAGATTGACATTCTGCAGCAAATTCATACATCTGTTAAATGATATTTATGGCCAAATATATAAAAACGTAGCATGCTATGTTTCCTTAGGGTATGATATAAACTTTCATTTGTCATGTATTGTAAGCATACATTTTTTAGCAGTTGTCTTATTTCGTGCTTTAAATTTTGCACTAAATTATGAATTAACTATATATTGTTCTTTATTATTGCGTATTTTTGGGGGCACCAATTTATCAATGTGCTAATCTGTTAATATTCGACAATGCGTAAAGAATTTGAGTGGGTTGAAAAAGTTATGTTTGCAGTATTTTAACATGTTTATTTTCCTCTAAATATCCAGATTTTAACATAAACTAGTGTACATAGATAAATGTTCTGTTAACAAAGTGAATATATTTTTGATATTTGAAATATAAACTGTTTTCAGGAATTAATGGGAGCTCATGAACAGTTCAAGCAGACTCTTGGTGAAGCTGATAAAGAGTTCAACTCGATTATGACCCTCGCCACAGAGGTTCACAAGCTTGCCCGTGATCATGGCATTCAGGTCACGGAAAACCCCTACACCACTGTAGCCGCACAGGTATGCATCATTCGTTTACCCCCGGCATGGCTTGGTGTGGTTGTAGAGGCTGTGTAGATTTCACATGCCTGACCATGTAGGTCGAGTTCTCACCCCGTTGTTTGAAATAACACTTTGAAAATAAAGTGTAGTTCCTTATTGAATTTGATAGAGAAACACCTGTTTTCGTATTACCTTAGCTGTTCTGAGAATGTTAGCCCTTACCAATACAAATCCTACAGTTTATGGAAACCGTGACAATAAGAGTTGGCAACGGCATGTTGTCTCCTACCTGGACTAGTGCATGCTTTACGTGGTTAGGTCGCAGCTAGGTGGATGCTTTCTGCCACACAACTGCACTTGTTTTGTATAGAAACATAGCTGCTCTTCTAAAGCTTGTTAAGGACCATTAATTTCGTTTTGAAGATTTCTGAAGTATATTTTGTTTGAGAGAATATCAATTTTAGTATTATTGATAAATGAGAAGAATTGTTAAGCTTCTTTGATTATATATATATACCTGACTGAGTCCTTGTTAATGAGCTAAATCATTTGAAACCTCATATATGCATGATATCACAATATTCTCCAATGGAAGCAGGATGCAATTATCAGTAAATATGGACATCATGGAAAACGTGATTTCAATATGTAAATGTTTTACTAGATAAGAGGTTTAAGACAAATTTGTGTCAGAGGGAGCATTGGAAATTGCCCATGTTCATGAGATTTCATTTAAGAGTGTTGCTGGTTATTAAGACGAAAACAAATTCTGTTGTGTCCTGCTTCTGGTCTGTATATGATACGTTGATCACTTTAAACATTAACCCGTGGACACAACACGTTCCTGGCTTGTGTTTGGGACCGACCAGATTGTTAAAGTTTGTGCTCTGTTATTTTATGACACGCTCTTTGCTGCGGGGCTGTTTGGACTGTATAGGAGGTTAGTACTGTATACACTAAAACAATTCCCTCTCTATCGTGGTGATGGCATGTTCAGCTTGGCCTGTATATACCCAGAACATTGTACCCAGACACTAATCTTTGTCTTCTCGTACTCATGTCATGGAAAACAAGTGGCATCGGTAACTTTGGAACATGATTTATTGAACGTCAAGGAAATGAAGAATTATTTTAGAATTAACCAAGAAGTGGTAAAAAGTAAAGTTTTAGAAGTCAACCAAGTAGTAAATTGAAATTTTCAGTAGCACGGATATTTTGTTTTCATTCAAATTTTTGACGAACCTTTTAAGCTTTGACTTGAAAGGAATCATATATCATTGTTGTTTTACGTTACGGATGCTTACTTGTTGGGGAATATATTGTAATTATTTAGAAGAAGAATTGTTTTGTTTTTGGTACATTGATTACAGGAGGTACATCCAAAAGATAAACAAATAGCTTGATTTAATCATATTATTCATCTGGTTGCATTTTTGCTTTAACCAAATTTCAGAGATCAATCATTAAGATCAATGTGTACATTTTCCCTCTATGTATAATTCCCCATTGATGATATTCAGAAGCTTCATGTTCGATTTTGTCATTGGCACTTCTGTATCTACTTTTACCTTAACAGTTTAATTTTAATGTTTGAAAGTGCTTTAAATGAAACTTTTTCAATTATAGGAAAAGTTAAAAGTTTATTTCATGAAAGAGAAAACTCATTGATGGAAATGTTAAAATCTAACTTTGTCAAAACATAGTTTATGATTAATTTCAATGTTTCGAAATATTTAAAATCAAACTTTGTAATAGTATAAGTTCAATGTTGAGCAGTTTATTATTAATTTCAATGTTTCGAAATATTTAAAATCAAACTTTGTAATAGTATAAGTTCAATGTTGAGCGTTTCATTCCGACTATAGACCTGCTAGGTATACCGGTAGTTAACTGTACTCAACAGAGGCTCCTGGAGTTAAAACTCATCTTATTTCTTTCTTTTTTCTATTTCACAAATTAAAAATATTTTTTCTCTTTGAATCAGATACATACAGAGTATATGAAAAATTAACTGTTATGACTATTAGTGTCTTGTTGTATTAGTTGTGGTGATTGGGTGATTTATATTCTGTCTACATCAGTCTAGGAACTATCTTAACAAGACCACTAGGTAGTCAGTAACCGATACTAAAGTGTGTCAATACTCTTTTATAAACTACATTCATATTAAGTGAAGACTATTACTTTCTCTGGGATATCATAATTTTAAGTTTTGACCTGTCACATGATCAATGTGTAACACACTTAAACAGTCCCTGGATTGCTGTTAACATAATGATACTCTGTGTTTTACAAGGATGCATTATAACCATAGTGAAATACGGTGAAATCATAATTATAATTCTTTCCTGTTAGGAAGGGTTTTGTTGTAGCTATACTCATGATTAACAGGTCTTGTGTGCGTCGGTAGATGTAGATACATGTATACTCATCATTTACAGGTCCTTTTGTTACAGAGGGATCAGAAGCGGAAATCTGTAGCATGTCTGATTATTGTCATGTATTGTCTAGATATGGCTATAAGTAAATGAACATACATGACAAGAAATCACTTTAAAATATGTCATACATGGCTTAAGATCACTTTAAAATAAATGCTATACATGACTTGAGATCGCTATGATATTAATGTCATACATGATTAAGATCACTATAAGATAAATGCCATACATGACTTTAGATCACTATAAGATAAATGTTATGAGGTTCTTGTGTAATTGGCGATTATAAACATAAACATATTTCTAATGAATTTTGAAGGTAAGTGAATGGAGACAAATTTGGTTGTCAGTAATGATATGAGATGTAAAGACATTGCAAGAAAATATTTTGAAATAAACTTATTTTTCTTCAATAAAAAAAGACAGCTGGCTCAAATAAGTACCTGTTGTTGGATGATAAATGACTAATTGTTTATTCAGATAGAAATAACAGATTTGATTGTGTGTCAGATTGTACCAAAAGACGATGTTATATTTACAATTTTATTAGTTTAGTGTGTATTAAAGTATGACAACTTGTATTTGTATATCAGGATATTGCCAACAAGTGGAATGAGGTGAAGCGCCTGGTACCCCAGCGTGACAGAACCCTCCAGGATGAGATGGTGAAACAGCAGCACAACGAGCACCTGAGGCGCCAGTTCGCCTCCAAGGCCAACACCATTGGGCCCTGGATCGAGAACCACCTTGATGCTGTTGCATCTATCGGTGTGAATATGAAGTCGTCTCTGGAGGATCAGCTCAACAAACTGAGGACCTACGAGAAGACAACCAACTCGTACAAACCTAACATTGATGAGCTTGAAAAGATCAATGAGGTAAGCTGATCTGTAGCTGTACATCTGTTACCAGCAGCCCATCAAATGAGGAATTTGGGGGCATTTTCGTTTATCCAGAATAACTTTTTTGCATCTGCATTTAAAATGCAGTATAAGTTTAAGATGTAAAACCTTGCAAACATGTGCGGCAGGTTTAAATTGTACATAAGGTTATGGTCGCCTTCTATCTTTGGGCTACAAAGCTAGAGGGAATTTCCCTTTAGCTCAGTGGTAGAGTGTCTGACTAGGAACCTTAAGATCGAGTGTATAATCCCAGGTGGAAGCACACTATTCTCTCTCCTGTTACACATGTAAAGCTAATCATAGGCTTTGACAAGAAAACAATATAAAATTACAAGATCCATCCAGTCTCACTAGGTCCATCCCATATAAGTCCACCAGGGCTTCTTTCAGCTTACATAGTTTCTCTTGGGGTCTAGTTTTGAAATTTATCCTTTTTATATGGATTTGGAAAACAATATGGTCAACAGGCAGCCATCTTGGATTTCAAGGTCAAAATTTGTTTTGACTGTTCACAGAAAACACTGGATAGATCTTTCTCAAATTTGGATCACTAGTTCCCTTTGAGTTTTAGTTGTGCAATAACGCTTTGAGGCATGGTTAATGTCACAGATGTCGACTTCCATATCCTCTCAACAGTGATGGTTGCATAACATAATGAAGCCATATTGTTGGGATTTATGGCAAGTGTTCCAGGGTCAGATTCACATAGTTAAAGGTTAAAGTCCTAATGATAAACATTGCATTTTATCACGAATAACATTATTGAGACCGATGTTAAGTGCTATATAGGAGTTAGGTCAAGGTCATGTAGTGAAAGTTCAAGGTCATGAATGTCAAATTTACATTATGAAGCAATAGTGTTGGGATTGATGTTATTTGCTTATTGTTGTAAAGCTATGGTCAGAGAGTGAAATTATTCTTTTTTATCAAAATTTTGTCACAGAAATTTGAAGCAATATTGTAGGGACGAAGTCAATAATTAAGGTCGCAGAGGTCAAATGCATCTGGGATTTCTTAAAGTTAAAGAAACAATTTTTCGTGAACCATTTGGAATGCAGTATACCTAAAGTGATAAATGAAGTTGCCCAAGTTTACTCCACACAACTCTGGTATCTGGTTTAGTGGATGTCTGTTCAATGCAACGACACAGTCAAGTGATAAATTTCGTTCAGATGCTATTTGAACAAATTATCCAGTGATTGTACAGTATTTGTTCCCTGAAATGTTGTACAGTAATGTTGATGTTTGTGTGTTACAGTCTGTCCAGGAAGCTATGATCTTCGAGAACAAATACACCCAGTACACTATGGAGGTAAGAGTTTCAAAATATCAAACCATTAACACATGAAATAGAGAAAAGTATCCATATTGTTAATGATTAAAGGAAGTGTTTCTTTGTATCAATGTATAATTAAATCCGACAGTTTTATAGAGTTTTTGACCTGTACTGATTGTAATTTCTTACCATGTATGCCAGACAAGTTTTGATGTGTGAATCTGTATGCTGTCTTTTTCAGACTCTCCGTGTTGGATGGGAGCAATTGTTGACTGCTGTCGCAAGAAATATTAACGAAGTAGAGAACCAGGTACAGAATTGTTCAGCTTATCATCTTTAAAATTTTATCATCATTTGGTGATCCAATGGTATCAATTTTTCCATGGCAATGAGGACCTCATCAAAAGCGATGGGGCAGTCAATAGCCCAAATTGATTTGGATTTATGTTTACCATTGATATGATATTTTCACATTGTTCATTAATGGTAATTTTTCTACTCATACCAATATTTGCCATTGTATCATCCTTTTGAAAACTAAAACCTGTATTCAAGCAACATATATCATGATTTTCAGCATAAAATATATACCTCTTTTTATTTTAAAATGAGATGAATAAATATGCACAATATACTGGTTGTTTTATGCAGATTTTGACGAGAGACTCGAAGGGAATTAGTGAAGACCAGATGAATGAGTTCCGTATGTCGTTTAACCACTTCGACAAGGAGAGGAGCAGGAGGCTCACACCCAAGGAGTTCAAGGCGTGCCTTGTCAGTCTTGGCTACAACATCCGTGAAGACAAACAGGTTGGTGTGTGGTAGGGGTCAGGGTTCATAAGTTTCAGTTTGTGAGATGTCTGTGAGTGGTAGGGTTTATTGGATGGTAGAGATAAGGGGTCAGTGGGTGGTATAAATCTGCTAGGGGTCATAATAATAATAATAATTTCAATAATTTGAGGTTTTTATATACCGCTTTATCACAACCTAGTTTGCAGGTCATCTCAAACGTCACAAATTATTATCCATGGTCATTGGGTGATATGAATCTGTTAGGGGTCAGGGGTCATTGGGTGGTAGGGGTCAGGATGGTAGGGGTCAGATTGAAGTGAGGGGTCATATTTGGGAGCCCAGTTTTAAGGAACCAAAACTAGGACCTTTTGCAATGTAATAACAGTGAAAATGTATATGCTAGAATACCTGGGCAAAGTCAAGTTCATGGTATACTTTAGCCAGCAAAATCCTTCAGACACTTAATAATTTAATGATAATATTGATCAGATTTCAAGATTGCACAGATTTTGAAGTGTACCACTTTTGTATAGGGAATTGTTTAATACCACAAGGTTTTTAACCAAAATTATAGTGTTCACCATGAGTAGGAATGTATGGGAGAAACCGGAGTATATTGACGAATCCCACATGAATGGACAGGTAACCAAATAGCTTTTTAGGTGTGATTGGGGCATCAAACCCAAGTCATTTTGATGAAAGGCGAGTGCACTTTCTGCTGTGCCACCCAAACGCCAACAAACTTTATACAAAGGTCAAGTATGAGACAACTTCCATATTGATTTAATCTTTGATGGTCCAAGGTCAAAGTCAAGATCACTGTTATTATTCATGGAATTTTGTCAATAATTAGCACTTCTTTGTATAGAAGCTTGAGTAAATGTCTTGTAGACATTTTATAGTTTCTTTTCAAAACCATACACTTTGAAATAATATACAATATTGTTTATTAACAGGGAGAAACTGACTTCAATAGGATTATGTCAATAGTTGACCCCAACCATTGCCAGTACATCACATTTGACGCTTTCCTCGACTTCATGACACGTGAGACTGCAGACACAGACACAGCAGAGCAAGTGATGAAGTCTTTCAAAATTCTGGCCGCAGATAAGGTTAGTGTTACACTACAGGTAAAATAACCCAGGGAGATGTCATTGTGTTAGCTTGTATATTCCCTTCTATGCATCAGATACCTGTCTACCAGCTTATTTGTAGAGATGTAGCCAGGTAATGTAAAATAAAAAGCCAGTTAATATAAATAAAACTCTTATGTAATATTGTGTTATGTAGGTGCAATAATTCTGCAATACTACATTTAAGAACAAAAGGGAAAAATTAAAAAAATCGCATTTTCAATGTCGGTTAAATTGGTTGTTAATCAATGTGCCTGTGAAAAAATGAAAGAGTGATAAATCTGAGAAAATGTAAAAATAATGTAAAATTAGCTGAAATCAAAGAGAATAAAAAAATATCTTAAAACCTGTATGGTGCAATTCTTACTTACCTTATTTTTGTGTGTGCAGCCATACATCACTGCCCAAATCCTGCGCCAAGAGCTTCCTCCCGACCAGGCTGAGTACTGTATCCAGAGGATGGCTCCCTACACTGGCAGGGACGGCATTCCCGGCGCCCTCGACTACATGTCATTCTCAACAGCCTTATATGGAGAAAGTGACCTTTGAGAACTTTGTGTTGACCTCAAATAACACAGAATCATTGACCTTTTATGCCGGACGTGCAGCATAGATATGTCCATTTGTCCAACTGGCAACATCCTTATTACTACGTCTTTTTTATATAAAGACAAGTTTGTACGATGCTGTTAATAAGCAGGATGTACTAGATTTTTTACGGCATATTTGTAAGCAAAAATAAATTAACTATTTTTAACAAAGTTTCTACTCTGACGGCAGGTCTCGGGGATGTAGAGTAGACCCATAGGGAACAGTATTTTTGCTGCACGTCTAGCACCCTTCTGGGGTCAAGACGTTCGCCTGTGGGACAATTGTGTGCCGAGTGCGACGAGACAAGCTGGCAACCCATGCCAGCATTGTTCAAACCAAAACACAAACCCTTTATCTATGCATGGCATTCATAGAGGAAATGCTGATATGATTGAGCAATAGAGTGTAAAATGTGTGAATGAACAGCCGATACAGCTATTCCTGACTACACAATTTCCTGGACCTGGAGTGACACCACCTGACTGGAAAGGTTCCCTCACTGCTTGGACTATAATCAAAATGTGTTTATGGTGGTGTACTTAACAAAAATCAAGAATGTAACTAGGTGTAGGGACTTTTCCATTTCAGGCTGGTGTGATAAATGCAATGATTACTTCAGATGAAATTCACTGCCAGAAGATGTGACCTTGAGAATGTTCAACCTGTGAATGTTAGCAGAGAGAATGGAACAAAGGGAGGCAAATCTCTTCCTGTTTTCTGTTAAAGTATGCAGGGAATTTTCATGTAGATATATAGAAAAGTAGAATCTTTATTTGAATTATTTCCATTTCTTATATTTATTCCACAAGATATAAGTAAATTATGACTGGGACAGTGTCACAGAATGCAAAACAAAACACGAGCAGCAATCAACCTGAAACATGAAACTGTTTTATTAGTATACTGACAGTGTTGACACGGCCAGATGTCTGGGTAGTGAGCATTGTTTTTATTATTTATATATATCGAATGTTTAGTCACAAGCACAAGGGGCATGGTACCTATATCACATGACTGATATGCCATGGTCTGTGCCCTTTGAGCTTTGACATTGCTGTGGCCTTTGCCCTTTGACCTGTGACACTGACTCCGTGCTAGCAGATGTTTGGGATGTTACCTGTGAACTTGTTACCCTGTATTTACTTGAGAAATACTTATTTAATTGATGTGTTATATATAAGCCTCTACAGGTCAACAACGGAATCCTCTGCGATCCATTCATAGCCTTCTGCAGTTTTATATCGACTGATATTGAATCTTGTGGTTTTCTAAAGGTGTAATGACAGATACTGCTTTTAACTTTTTATACTCGTTTTTTATAGAATGCCAAAATTACAATATATATTCATTAGTCCTACAATTTATTTTCTTTGCCTGCAAATTGTTGTGTTATTTTCTAAGGAACTTTTTGTTAACCACTAACCAACCAGATAAAGAAATATGGTGGGGAGTATAAGAGGACAGTTAGGCCATACATTATTTACATTGTCATATTTGATGAACAGCATAGGTCTTTAGATGTCAGCCGCAGATGGAGATCCACCAGAATCTGTAGCCTGTACTAGATTATACAAAACACAGATCATGGTCCTGGTTTATACTTCAGATTCCATTAAAGATTTCTACCCAACGAAGACAGAGTTTTCTTGTGATTTCATTTTGGTGAAAGGGTAAGATCGTGTTGATATATAAAACATGTATTCCCCTTGTCACTTTTATAAAGTATTTGTCTAAAAAGTCCTTTAAAAGGAAAAAACCTGCAGGGGTCAAACTCTAGACTTCGGACTGTCAATTTTACACTTTACCAAAACCTTACAAGGGAAGTAACTCTAACTTCCTTTAATACAGGAGAAAGTATTAAACTGAATTAGTAGTACAATTAATCTTTGTTTATTATATGTCTGGCAGTGAACTACAAGGTTTGTACATCAATTAATGTTTATTAATCAGTAGCAATGCTGGCTCAGTGTTGCTTTAAAATTACACCAGCATCAAAAGGTACATTTTAAAACATTCCTTATAAGTAACAATATACAGCATCATTCACCCATTAAACCGACATCTTCATACACGATGAAACAATACATTATTTGTACATAAAAGTCAAATTTTTAACCCACCATCATCAGATGATGGGCTATTCAAATCACCTGTTTTCAGTGGTCCGTCCGTCTTTCAACAATTCTTTTTATCGCTATTTCTCAGAAAGGTCAGGAGGGATCTTTCTCGCACTTGATATGTTGGTCCCTTATTGTGCATGTTTACTTTAGAGACTGATCGGATAAACACAATGGCCGACAGGTGGCCATCTTTGATTTTGACAATGAATGTTTGTTATTGCTATTTCTTAGATAGTACTGGAGGGATCTTGAATTTGATCTGTAGGTTCCCCTTGGTCTTTTGTTGTGCATATTTACTTTTGAGATGCCTCCGATAAACAAAATGGATGAGAAGTGGCCATCTTGGATTTTGACAGTGAATGTTGGTCAACGCTATCCTCGGGAAGGACTTGAGGGATCTTTCTTAATTTGCTATGTTGGTTTCCCTTCTTCCCTTGTTGGGCATGTTCAATTTTGAGATGGCTCATATAAACAAAATGGCCGACAGACAGCCATCCTGGATTTTGACTGTATGTTTGTTATCTCTATTTCACAGGAAGTCCTTGAGGAATCGTTCTCAAATTTGATATGTAAATTCCCCTTGGTCTGTAGCTGTGCATGTTTATTTTTTCCGACATGGCTCTCGGAAAGTACTGGAGGGATCTTTCTCGCACTTGATATGTAGGTCCCCTTTGGTCCCTAATAGTTCATGTTTACTTTTGAGACTGATTGGATAAACAAAACGGCCGACAGGTAGCCATCCTGGATTTTGACTGTGAATGTTTGTTATGGCTATTTCTCAGGTAGTAATGGAAAAATCTTTCTCAACTTTGTTCCGTAGGTTTTCCTTGGTCCTTAATTGTGCATGTTTACTTTTGAGATTTGATGGAATCAACAAAATGGTTACCTCAAGGTGCATTTACTGTTTACATGACTCAATCAATCAAATAAGAGAAAAGATCGAACTGACATAGAACTCGCGAAGATGGCATAATGGTGGGCGCCAAGATCCTAGTTTAACAATGTTGTGAGATTACGAATACAAGTCGGAAGATAATTGTTCAACTGAACATATCAACAAACTTAATTTAATTAGCAAGGATTGCTAAACATTAACAGTAAAACTTATAATAGTGACAGTGGTGAGAGCTACAAGAACACCCAACATTATGTATGCCATTGATTGTAAAGCCACATGTGCTGGTGCAAAATGCAATTTCTTCAAATCCTCTTGACGGTTGAGAATATGCTGGTCTGTTCATCACCCAGAGGAAGCATCGTGGAAGCCTACATGTACAGCATTGTTTTTGCAACCACTACTGACCATCAAGGCAAAGGATGTTGTATTTTAAGGGCGAAACTGGCCACCACCTTATGATGTCGCATGAGGCATCCTAACAAATAATAATAATAAAGGCTTTATTTATTCTTGATAACATTGAGCATGAAGCTCATCTTACATATGGTCCTGATACAATGTATGATCAAAAGTACAATATTTACAGCTTTAAGAAATATACATGTATAAAATACAGGATAAGGAAGGCAATCATAAATCATTTCAAGTAAAATTGTTTTCCAGATCTCTTAAATTCTGAAAGTGAAGTACAATTTCTAATGTGACTTGGTAAAAGATTCCGTGCAAGGGGTCCCTGATTATACTAAAAATGTTTGTGGGTCCCTGATTTACTAAAAATGTTTGTCTTATGACATGGCAAGTGAAACAAACACATTGGTAGATGATGATAGGTATATGTAAAATCATTCAAATTTTGTGGAGCTATATTATATGACTGGCATCTAAAAAAATTGACATGATATCTTTTTTCAGACATTTGTAAATTGAATGTTCCAAGAGAGACGATCATCTATTGAACACTCCCAAAAGTTTTTCACATTTTACATTTTCAATGTTTATATTGTTGATAACAACTGACAATTCTTCTGTTAATTTACATTTTTTTTCTGTGAAGAAGTAACAAGCATGACTTTTGTTTTTTCTGTGTTTATACACATTTTGTTTTCATCGCACCATTTTGACACTAACTTTGCATCAGCATTGAGTTTGGTATTTACAATGTCAAGTGATTTCCCTTGCGATTGTGCTGCGGTGTCATCAGCGTACATATACAAAGAAGTTTGATTTGTAATCAGGGGCAGGTCATTTACATATAAAATGAACAAAAGAAGCCCCAATATTGACCCTTGAGGGACACCGACTGTAAGAGGGAGAGAATCACTTAAAAGTTTAAAATTTGAAATCTACCGCTCAAATAACTTAGAAAAAAAGACCATTGTTTTGGATGAATAACCATACAATTCCAATTTAGACATCAAAACCGAGTGGTTCACAAGGTCGAATGCCTTTCGAAAATCTAGAAATAGAACAGCTGTCAAGATACCTTTGTCTATAGCCTCATACCAGGTGTTTGTAATATTAGTTAGCGCAGTCTGACATGAGTGTTTTGCTCTGAAGCCAGATTTGCTATCTTAAATCAAATTGTGGTCAGACAAAAATTTATGAAAATTGTCATGAATATGTTTTTTCTAGACATTTTGATAAAACAGGAAGTACTGATATTGGTCTGTAGTTACACAAAAGCTCCTTTTTACCCTTTTTAAAAAGAGGGCTTACTTTCGCATACTTCCAAACTTTCGGAAAACTGTTTGTGTCAATACTAAAATTCATTAGTTTACAAACAATTGGATCAAAGGAACAAAAAACCCACAGGGACCCGATACTTTGTTACAGCTATATTTGGACCTAAACTAAGGTGTTTTGAGTAATTTTACATGTTTAAGGGGGTATATGATCATTGGGTTGTCTTTTTAGGGTTTAATATCGACTTTCGGTAAAAATGACACCCCAATGATCATATATACGATCATTGAGGGTGTCATTTTAACCGAATTTCGATTTCAACCCCTAAATTATGTAAAAAAACAACAACAACCTTAGTTTAGGTCCAATTATAGCTGTAACAAAGTATCGGGTCCCTGTGCATAAAACAACTAACAGGTAGCGAGTGAAGGGTTACACGATTTTACAGAATTACAGATACGTGTTATAACAATAATCCAACATATATTCCTACAAAAGAAACATCCGGATTAACGGGAAAATGATTTTTTACGATAATCCTCCCGATTAATGGAACAACTTATTACAAGTATCCTCCTGATTATCAGGAACAAAATATTCTATAATATTCCTCAAAGTCACACTAAGATTGTCACAGAAACCAAATGATTCGGTAAATTTGAAGGATTTACGTCATTATTACAAAATATGTATCCGAAAGGTTGGAAGAATATTGCAATAGTTTGCTCTCGTGGAATCGGAAGAAATATGTAACAATATATTTCCGTTATTCCGGAATATTATTGTAAAACTATATGTCCATGAATATGGAGGTTTATTGGAATTATAAATGTCTATAAAAAAGGGTTTTTGTAACTATTTGTGTTTGTTTATCCGGAGGATTGTTGTACATGTCCCGTAAATCTGGAGGAATATTTTTACGATATGTTCCCGTTAGTCCGGAGGAAAAGTGTAACAAAATGTGTCCCTGGGTCCGGTGGAGTATTGTTGTAACATGTATACGTTATTCCGGAGAATTATTGTTGCAATAATTATGTGTTGTTAATTCGGAGTATCTATGTAACAATAAGTGTCGGTCAATACGGGGGACTAATTAGTCCGGATAATGTTATGAGGACTCTTCCAAATAAACGTTGAATCCGGGTTTTTTTCTACAAATATTTTCAGAATAGTTCCAAGACATTCATGCGCAATATAATAAGGACAAATACCAAACACCCCGTGCTAAAAATAATCCGCACGGGTTTAGTCGAAATAAGCATTCACTACAGGTCAAAGAGGAAGAACTCCGACAATAGAAAATAAGGATACTTGATTGTGGACTTGAATAAAACAAATTTAGGGCCAACTACGGACTATTTATTTTAATCTTTTCGTATCAATATTCCAATATAGATGGAATATTATTTATTAAGATGACCTGGAAAACAATTTCAAATATATAGTACTGATGCGAACTAAAGCTAAAGATGATTTAAAACTAATTTTAACTAATACGAAAAGTTATATGATTATATAATATAATTAGCGTAACGGATGTGTTATATTTTTGTCCCATCTGTCTGTCACACTCCATATAATATCATCAATCTACCGGCCGTATTTCTTCAAACATTATGATAAACCTTCACATGTTTTGCAATACTCTTTCTTCGGCATTTTAAATACTGTCATTGTGTATCCCCTCGCCGAAGGAACGAACCCCTCTAATGGGTCAAGGGGCAACCCACCGAGACGAAATCCGTTTAAGTTATCTTGTGCCGTCTTGCATTTTTTGTATATTTATATATAAGTTCAGGTATTATGGGTAATTTTAATATTGACACCCCCGGCCGCAACGAAGTTGTCCACAGTCTGTCTGTCAGTCGATTCATCTGACAGATAAAATACTGTCCAGAAAACTCTTCCTGAACTATTAAGCTGATTTCAACAAAACGTTTAAGGTATGATCGGTACATCATGTATAGTTGCACACCTGAAATATATTCCGGTTTCGAATTTCCCCGGTGATGTTTTTTTACTTATCATTTCAAGCCCTGGCTGGAAAATTTTCAAATTTATGTGCAATGAGACTTTCTGGGAATGGGCAAATTGTTGTGGTGCAAGATGGCCACCATGACGTATGATTGGCTGGAACTATAACAGTTGCAACTGTGCAACTTGAGTTATAGTATGGACTGGCTTTGTTCATATTATGTGGGGTGGTACAGCGGGGATATATATATAATTCTTTTAAAAATTCGGTTTTCAAGATGGCTGCATTGCCATCCGATTTTCTGAGACAATAACGGCGGTTATAACGTAAGTTCTATAAGGTCGACTTTGTTGATACTTTGATTGTCTGATTCAAAGTATGCTTTGTGACGACTTTATTTTTTTGGGATTCAAGATGGTTGGTATGGCCTCTGATTACCTGGGACAGTAACACTTTACTTGGCCGAGCATCAGAATGCTAGTGGCTGAAGTTCTTTTTCCTATTTTCAGCATTAGACATGTCCTGCGGAAACAATGAAATTAGAGCTAACTTCAACATGTTTTTAACATAGTATCGAGCGTAGTGAAGTATACCCTATATATATATTTTTTAAATATTCCGACCACAACATATACACTGTGTATTTCCAAACAAATTTTTGGATGCCCCAATAATTTGGACTTCAGTCGCATCCCTACCTCTGACAATGATGTATCAGATGAATAATAATTTGATAAAAATTGCATATTGATATGATTGGAATGGAACATAGCCACAGAAAAATAAAGATGCTCTGTCAGTTAATTTTTGTTTTAGAGAAAATCTTTTGTTAATCAGGGCCAAATTGAACTGTGT
This sequence comes from Mizuhopecten yessoensis, assembly GCF_002113885.1. Taxonomy (NCBI): domain Eukaryota; kingdom Metazoa; phylum Mollusca; class Bivalvia; order Pectinida; family Pectinidae; genus Mizuhopecten; species Mizuhopecten yessoensis. Next base: position 683,316 of record NW_018408321.1, read on the forward strand.
TTTTTCTATTGAAACAGTCTAATTCTATTATTATAAATATCATATTTTACCATACCAAAACTACACCTATGCCAAATAAGCATAACCCATGAAACTTTAAAAACTTGAGCGTCTACAAGTCTAATGAGAATGTAACGCTTAATTACCCACTTTGAAATTAGTTTGGCGATTTGCACTGATCAGTTATAAACAAATTATATCATGCAAAAAGAATGTGTTTTAATAACACCAGATACAATCCATGTGTTGTGTACATGCGGAAAACAAGAAGTTTGATATAAACAGCAACATAATGTGCGATAAATTGATCGCGCCCCGATTCCCAGACTAAGCACTGGCGCATAGCACACGAGGCCGAGTGAAGCGCCTTGATCTGTTCTCCGTGCCCTACCCGTTCATTAGTTGGCCTGCACTGTCGACACCAGCGACACCTATTGTCAGATTTTACGCAGGAAGAATGCATAGAATGATTCGCGCCAGTGGGATATTGTTCCAGCTTTCATCAAACACACGACATTATTTTCAACATGTGTATTTGACATAAATTTTTGAAAACAATGCATTTTATCAGAGAGTGAGTTTGGGTAATCAGAAGTTCCGCTTTGAAATATTTCGCGGAATATTATAGGCAAATAACATAAGCACAACAAACATGGCGGACACTGTGAACGGTGTTTTGGAAATGACTGCCGCACATGTATTGGGTCAAGATACTTTGATTGTATCGGGTGACGGCATACACAATTCAGAAAACGATGTTGCAGATGAAGATCTATTACAGCAAGCATTAGATGAAGCATCGGGCGATTTAGTGGCCACAAGTTTAACGCCAGAAGACGAATCTGTTGCTGTAAATATTGCCGATACGGTTGCAGATGGGACGTTCAACACATCACACGGTGTCGCGGGCGAAGTGACGTTTGATAATGTGACATATTCTGTAGTTACTGAAAGTGATAATGTAACGTATGCAGCCACATCTGGGGCCACGTTGGAGCCGTCGGACAGTTTATCAGAAGACGGGCCCCTGCACACCAGCATAAGTACTATAGAGGAGGGTGAGGATGATGGTGAACTAGGGGACACAGTAACCACAAGTTCAGGTGTATCTGTGAGACTTGTACCTGTTAATCAGGCGAGTGGGGCACCTCTTGGATCTAGTCAAAATCCCATTCGCATCATACAACAAGGTAATCAGTATACACCTGTACAACACCTCACTACAGAACAGCTGCAACAGATTATGCAGGTAGTGCAGGAGCAACAGGTAGCTAAAAGCACAGCACAGGAGGGTTCCAGTATTCTCTACAACCCCCAGACTAACACTCGCATTGTATACAGAGTTATCTACCCCTCAGAACTTCACAAGTCTGGTGGCAGTGGTACTCCTATCACACTCCAATCACAGGGACAGCAGACTGTTGTGCTAAGTCAAAGTAGTCGCAGACCTTACAAGAAACGCAAGTTAGAAGAAGATCCCGATAAACAACAGGATGGACCTGATTTATCCAAAGAGGAAAAAGAACTTAGAAAAAAACACAGGCCACGTACAAGATCGGGTAGAATATCTAAACCACCAAAGCACATGGTGAAAGACTATAAACATATTCACGTTTTAGATTGGGATGAGGATTATGATGATTCAGATGGAGGTTATTCAGACTTTAAATACAGTGAGGATGAACGAGAAGAGAGGGAGGGATCTGAATCAATAGGCATTGAGACAGGTATACCAATCAATAGCACAAATGGTTGTCTGGAGATGTATTACCATTCCAATATTATACATTTGTTATGTCAGTGATGTACAGTTCATTTAGCCCAATGCCTGGGGGTGTATACAATATAAAGTCACATTTTTAAACATTTCCTATGAAAAAAATAGTTCGACTGGTAGATTTTTTTCTAAATTTTCCTGAGAGCTACGCAAAATATGAAATTTTATATCCCTATAATTCATCACTGTATGTTTGTAATCAGTGTTGTCACTATAACCACACCAGGTTTCTATGTTTGTTGCCTCTCCAATGTATGTGTATGTATGTAACAGGAGAGAGAAATGCACTAGTACTGACAGACCAGGATTTGAACCCAGGACTCTCTAAACTCGAGATGGATGCGCATGCTCTACCAACTGAGCTACCTGGTCGTCATCAAATGACCCATTCTAGTTCTACTACATCCCTCCTTTCCTTTCCTTAAATCTTCAGCCCCTGAAAATAACATTATGCTTACAATCCAGGTTCGAGTTATCCCCTTCCCAAGCATTCATCCTAGTAATGGAAGCAAGGGTTGGTCGCAGGCAACCGTGTACTAGGTGAGAAAGAATACACGGCTTAACAGGGATTCAAACCTGGGACCCTCCAAACTCTACACAGATGCTCAATTGAGCTGCCTGGTTGGGGGTGCATCGAATGACCCAGTCCAGTTCCGCTACATGGAATTACCACCTAATCACTCTGTTACAATACCACTCCATGCTGCAAGGGTGTACAATTTCATATTTAAAATACTTCACCACAGGTTGATTTTCAAAAGTAACTTTTGTATGACCTTTATTTTTCAAATAAATATTGGAAATTTTTCACCAGTCCCATCATAAATCTTCAAGACCTACTTGTTGGGCTAGTGAAATCCTACACCCCTGATGTTGGTATCATGATAAGTGTTACCACTCCATTGTACATTTGTATATTGTCACTCCATCACTGTATGCTATGTACATGCAACGCATCAGGTGTTCTACTCTGCCTACCTTCCACATATGTAATACTTTGCAAATCAGTTCCAACGCCTGTATTTTTAGACGTCATACTGATTAGCTCGTGCTGTGAATACCTTCTACCAAGGTGTAGCTGACAATCAGTGCTTTTCCACTCCATCAATATTTGTCAGTTCTATGGTAGCTCCTGGTCCATAACATGTGATTTTTAAAACTTTTGGTCCCTTGGGGTGTTTTATAATTGTCACATATTGCAGTAAGTGCAATATCAATCTTTGACTGAGTGTGCACTTCTAATAACCACTTCGGATTATATATATATTTATTGGCTCACCTGGTCGAAGGACCAAGGTCCGTCAAGCTTATGCCATATACCGTGTCTTCCGTACGTCAACAATTTCTTCAAACAACTTCTTCATAACCTAAACCACTGATTGGAATTTAACTAAGTTTGATTGAAAACATCCCTAGGTGGTGGGGATTCAAAATTGTACAAATGGTGGGGTTGAGGGGCGGGGCCAAAAAGGGGCAAATTGGCTATATTGATATAAACGACTTCTGTAGAACTATGCAATGGATATCAATCATATTTGGTTGGAAGCATTCAATGGAGGCAGGGATTCAAAATTGTAAAAATGGTGGGGTTGAGGGGCGGGGCCAAAAAGGGGCAAATTGGCTATATTGATATAAACGACTTCTGTAGAACTATNTTAATTGGCTATATTGCTTTAAGCAACTTCTCTGGAACTAAGAGATAGATATCAACCATATTTGACTGGAAGGATCCGCAGGTAGTGGGGATTCAAAATTGTGTGAATGATGGGGCTGACCCCCAGGGGGCTGAGGGGCGGGGCCAAAAGGGGGCAATTTTTATGGGTCATAACTTTGAAATGGTTGAGATCCCCACCCCAAAACTATATATACAAATGCTGGGCATAAAGAGACGATTGCAGTTATGATATTAGAATTGATCCTGGGGTCTGGCCACCACCCTTAGAGGGGCCTAGTTTCGTCACAGCTTGGAAACAGTTGAGATCCCCACCCTATAACCATTCATAAAACAGCCTGGTATGAAAAATCTAGTGTTGCTACAAGAATTGGCCTTGGGGTCTGGCCCATTCCCTTGGATCTTGTTTGGAGAATATTTTTCATGATTGCTGAGATATCCAGATGAGCAATACAGGCCCTCTGGGCCTCTTGTATTACCATGGCCATTCCTATCCGTGTACAGTATGTACAATGTCTTTTGTGAAACAACATAAATAATGATTGTACATTTTGAAAAGAAACCTGTTCTAGCTTTAAAATCATGACTTTCATTTTATTACTCTCAAACACATTTTGACCATATAAAGCCACCTATTCAACATATTTAGTATTTTTCAAATGGCTTGCAAATTTGATTAATATCATCTGATGTTGTGTTGACTATATATAGGCTGTGGTTTTATTTTTAGGGCTTGTAATTCCAATATCCAATAAATAATTTTGCACTCCACAGTGAAGCAGACATGTAAATATAGGAATGGGTGGCTGATGAAATCAATTTTAGCTGGGTACATGGAATACATGTACAGCGCTGCTGTGGTTCTCCTATGTATACTTGTATATTCTTGTACATGGATGTATGTGCCATCATTATTAGTATCTCTGTTTTCTGTTCAAATTTGATGTAATTGATAACATATCTCTTGTCAAGTTTTAGGAATCATTCATGTTTGTTAAATTTACCTGTGTTTGTTTCCAATTTGAACCCTGCACATAATCTTGAAAATGTTGTCAGTAATGTATATATATTCTTGGGTGTAAAAAATGCCCCTTTCCGTTCAATACTTCCCTCCCTCTGACCTTTTCAACACGATGCTAATTTTTCCTATCGCTACTAGTACTTCTCTTAATCATGATAATTGCCCCTTCCCCTTCATAGATATTCAACTTCCCTTGATTGGTACTTTCCCCATTTTATACCACTTCTGCAAGTGATTTTGTTGACCTTTCCTTCACCACTTATCCCCAAATTATGCTCATCTCTTATGCAAATATGATATTTTGTATTGCAATATGTTGTGTGACTATTGATCTATATCCTAGCTGTGCTGTTATCTGACAGGTGTGGGACATCCTCGCCCGAAGAACTGGAAGTGCGAGACCTGTCACAAGTCTTATATTGGACGAGGTGGACTGGGCCGTCACTACCGACTCAACCCAGAACATGGCTCTGTTGATGACCTGCCCGAGGAAACTCTCCACTGTAGGTTTTCAATTGACCTTTGTTTTAGTACCATTCTTACTACCTGGTAGTTGCTTTAGGTGTTGTGTGTAACAAGTTTGTGTAGACTTCAAACTGCTCCTGGAGTTCAAAGTTTGTATCCACCAAACCTTAAAGGCCTAGGAATCATTTAGTTGCTTTCCTTGCAATTACTTTAAGGAGGAGGCTGGATAGTAATATGAATCTCTAATAACAAATCATAAGGTCATATGTATATTGAAATTGTAACAGTAGTAGTACCGTACCGATATCAGCATTTCTTAAGGAAAAAAACACATGGTTGTGTTGTGACTAACCTCAAGTGGGGGAAAAAAATCAAAACACTTCATGCATTGTCCAGAGCAAGAAGACATAATACCATGATAAACACACTTGTTCAGACTGTGATTCTATAGCTACTAGCCCTAGTAAGCTACTTTTATTTGTTGAAAAGGACATGAATTTTAACATATAGATGAGCCATACCATTTAAAAGAGTGGATGCTGTTATTTGACTTAACCATCTAGCATAACAGTGTAGCTATAACATCATGTGTAAAACTAAGTGTGAATAATTCTAAAGTTCAATACATCCATATAATTCTTGACAAGCCACTGAAATGTTATAGCTTTTTGTCATTTTGTTCACTTTTATCACTGTCTGGTAAACATGGTTTGTATAGATCATGTTTCACAAATTTAACAGGGAAACAGTTAAAATTCCCATCCTATAAACCACATATTTATGTAAGGCTTGTCTGGCTTGTATGTATATCATGGTTAAGGATTCTGGTGTTTGCAGTTAAAGGGAAGTCCTACCAAAACACCTTTTATGTTACTATGGCTCGTATTGCATATATATATATATATTGATATCTGCTGAGAACATCTCAAAAAGCATTTGTTATTTATTGTTTTATTAGCTCACCTGGCCCCAAGGGCCAAGTGAGCTTATGCCATGGCGCAGGGTCCGGTGTCCGTCAACTTTTTCCTTTAAAGCGCTACTAGTCCTTAACGGCTCAGAGGATTTTGACCAAATTTGGTCTGGAGCATCATTGGCCAAAGGGTTCTCAGTTTTGTATAAACGGAGGGTATGGTTGGTCCCCTTGGGGGCAGAGGGCAGGGCCAAATAGGGGGAAAATAGGTAAATCTTTAAAAATCTTCTCAACAAAAAGAAGTATTTTGACCAAATTTGTTCTAGAGCATCTTTGGATAAAGGACCCTCAAGTTTGTATAAATGGAGGGTGTGGCACCTCTGGGGGCAGAGGGGCAGGGCCCAATACGGGAAATAGAGTTTTTTTTTTCTCCTACTGTAAAAGTGAAGGGATTTAAACCAAATGCAGTCAGAAGCATGCTTAGGGACAAAAGAATCAATTTTGCATAAACTGAGGTGTGTGGGCCCCCTTCTTTGGGGTAGATGGGTGGGGCCCATAAGGGGAAATAGAGGAAAATATTAAAAAATCTTCTTCTTTTGTACCAATGAAGGGATTTTGACCAAATTTGGTCTGGAGCATCATTGGCCAAAGGGTTATCAGTTTTGTATAAATGGAGGGTATTGTTCCCTTGGGGGCAGAGGGCAGGGCCAAATAGGGAGAAAATAGGTAAATCTGTTAAAATCTTCTTCTCAACAAAAAGAAGGATTTCCACCAAATTTGATCTAGAGCATCTTTGGACAAAGGAGCCTCAAGTTTGTATAAAGGGAGGGTGTGGCCCCTCTGGGGGCAGATGGCTGGACCCAAAAGGGGAAATGGGGGAATTATTTTCTCCTACTAGACAAGCGAAGGGATTCAAACCAAATGCAGTCAGAAGCATGCTTAGAGACAAAAGAATCAATTTTGTATTAACTGAGGTGTAAGGGCCCCCTTTCTTGGGGCAGATGGGTGGGGCCCATTATGGAAAATAATAGAGGAAAATATCAAAGATCCTTCTCTTGTTCTAGAGCATCCTTGGGCAAAGGAAATTTAATATGTATAAATGATAGATGTGCCCCCTCCCTTTGAATGTGGTTGAAGTACAATGACGAGAGCAATTTTTTTACACATTTATCTTTCAATTAGAGTACATGTACTGGTTTATAGCAATGTTGATTTTATTGTAACTTATTCTTAATTTGCGAGTGATGTTATTTTCAAATATTGGTTGTTTGTATTCGGCCAGTAAATGTGGTATAGATCTACTAAATAATAGGTCAATGGTTTTGTTTCAGCTTTTGCCAGGGTTTCCCATAATGGTCTAAGCAACAGTACAGGTAATTTGTCGGAGGACAGTAATACTCAGGACTCCATCTCTGGGATCCCCTCCACTGGGACACCCAACAAGATGTTCCATCAGCGAGGAGGATACCGGGGACGCAACTTTGAAAATCCACTCAAGCGAAAAAATAAACTGCGAGATGTATGTATATAACTGCAGTGATGTAACCAGAGATTCCTTGTGATTTAAGAAGGAAAGAATAATGGCTTCATTGACAGTCATTACAAAATTAAAATACTTGTAGTGTGCAAATTTGTAATTTTGGTCAGATGTCAGATCATGTTGAATATTTTTTCAATTCTTTTAAAATAGCTCAAAGATGTTTGTACAATGTTATATATTTGGTCAATTGATTTATCAAAGCACAGGTTTCATGACAATGAAATGTACATGTGATGCTACACTGATTCATGAGGATTTATTAACAGCCCGACTACACAGGTTTCATATTAGGTGCATGATTACACAGGTTCCATATTTACTCCTATAACATAAGAGGCCGCTGGTCGGCCTTTTTTCTATCGGATATGATTTTGCCACCTGGCGCCTGTCAAGAGTATCTTGCGGTGTAAACCTCTAACACTGTTGGAGTAGTTTCACATTATGAGGTGCCCAACCACACAGGTTTCATATTATTAGCTGTTTGATTACACAGGTTAAATATATTGATATTATGACTATACAGAATCTGTATGATTAGGTTCTGACTTGACAGGGGTCATCATGTGGTGTTGTACTGCTCTACTAACGTAAGATGCCTACAGACATCCCAATACACACTTTTTCTCTCACTACTGTTAGTGCAAGATAGAGTTGTCCAGGGCAAGAAAAAGGTGTAGGAAATTCTTATCTTTCTGATGTGCTTCTACAGTGATGTGACTTCATGAACATGGGAAAATTGTGATGCAATGTGGAAAATGACGACATTATAAAATTTAGACTATTATATGTTTTCATGGGCCTGACTATTTCTGAGCTTGTTCTGGTAATTGGAATGAGAGAAAAATTGTTTTTCATTCCCAGGAGTTTAGGATAGGAAAACCCCACCCTCAATTCAAATTGAACAAAATCTTCTACAAGCCACAGGTTTTACTCAATTTGATAACCCCCCTACGGAAATTTCCATATCCTAAATCATAGGCATAAAAGAGACTTAAATTCGTTTTGAAACTGGAATAGTGTCATGAATGCATCATTAAACACCAATTTGATATTGCAAAGTGGAACTATTAAAAAAAATTGGGATATTTTTCCTTCCAAAAGTTGAAGGTACATCTTTATGACCCCATTTTAACATCCACCAAGGGTCGGAATGGGTAAACATGTTACCCGTTCCCCTGACTGACTGCAGTATTAGTACAATTAGACAAAATGTCTCGATTCAGCCCACTGTGGCTTAGTTAGTTGTTTTCAGCGGTTCAGAGTCGAGACACCGACCATTTACACTCTTTGCTTGACCATGGAAACAGACGTTTCGAAAACTCGCAAAATAATTGTTCTATTCCTGTTTGTGTTCAAAACAAACTTAGTCTTTATTATTCATACCAAACTGATGAATCTTACATTTGAAAGAATTGTACTGAAGAAAATCTGGTCTTAAATTAATTCCTCTTGTATGTAGTCCCAGTACTAAGTTCAATGTTTTCATGCTGCTGATCTGTTTGTATGGAGTCCCTGTGCTGAGTTTATTGTTGTGTTACAGCTGATCCGACAGTGTGAGGATGAGGAGCTGATGGAGGTGGTCCTGCCTCGCCTCGCCCAGGTCATCACTCTCTGGGAATTTCTCCTCATGAAAGTAGAGAAGGGCAAGCCATCCCTCCCTCATGTTGACGACATCTACCACGAGTTTGAGGCACTTTCCAAACAAGTTCAGAAATTCTGCAAAACCTATCTGAAGCCACTAGCTAACACAGAAAATAACATCAGCAATGTAAAAAAGTTAAAGGTAAATAAAATATGGTGGAACCTGCATAGAAAGATATTCTATTAGCCAGAGAAGAATGTTTCAATAACCAATTTATTGTAATAAATGATCAAGCTATTTGCCATTGATTTTAGGTTGTCTGGACTAGATGTGAGATGCCCTATGATCATCAGACATAGATAAATGTGGAAACAGTGGGAGATGTTAATGTAATAATTGAAATTATTAAATTATCTGTTTTCTTTGTTATTTATATCAATGAGTTGGAAAATTTCAAGAAAAAAATGCTTTTTATGGTCGTAATGATCTGCTTTGATCAATACCTCAGAACTAGTGTTAACCTGCATCCTAGCTTGCGATACTGTCAAGTAACAGTCAATAGGGTGAGAGAAGTGATATCAACGATCATGATTTAGCGATGAAAAATGGTGTTACCTTTTGTCTCATGAAGTGTCAAACTTGTGAAGAGTCATAAAATGCATGATTTTATTTTGTATCAAAATTTGCACTAGAAAATGTCTGATCATTTCATGAATGAGCATCAAACTTAATATATATCAGACAGTTACTTCTTGGGAAGATGGTTTGTCGTATTGTAAAACGAGGTCACTATGACCTCAATTTGACCTTTGAAATTGACCTCAAGTACTAAAATTATGATTTTGAGACCATTTATCAGCTACGGTTTCATGAATTGGCATTAGACTTTGTTTATTGGTACTTAATGGATGGCATTTTGTTGTCCTAAATGGGCACATTGTGACCTCAATTTGACCTTTCACCTTGACCTCAAGTACCGGTACTGAAATGCAGTATAATAAAAGTTTCCAAAGCATATCTTGACTACCTTTTTTTAATGGACTTCAACTTAAAGTGGCTCCACACTTTCGCAATTAACCAGCAAAATTCGTTGAAACTTTCATATAATGGTTATGCGACTACGTAGAGTTGATTTTATGAAAATCTAAACATTCCGATAGTTTGGGGACTTATTTGGAAAAAATACCAAACAATTGAATTTTCGTCAATTTTAATATTTTCTGTTTTTTGTGTGTGTGGCATTGTTCAGAACAATGACAACAAAAATAAAATGAAAAGAAGCATTTCTAATTAACCCTACAAATATTTTATTAATCGCAAAATAGGTAACACATGTTACACAAAGTGTTTTTTATTGAATTGTAATGATAAAAGTGATTATCTATAAGCTAAAAGCAAACAGGACACAACGATCTATACATATAGAGTGGGAAATTGAACAAAATATACACAATGGCTTTATAATTAATTTATTTTACATTTTACAATCACTTCGATCCGGGTGTGAGTTATCTTCCCTAAAAAAAATCGGAACTTTTTGCAGAGGGGTGACGTTTACACAAAGACAGTTCACTCGGTTTACATATAACAAAAATGCTGGAAATAAATCAAAAATATGATATTAAAATTATCAATTTATTGTTCTTTAATGGAACCAAATTACCATCAGTCATGTATACACTTTGGACATCATTCCACAGTCCGCTAACTCACGGTATATTTATAATTACATGTCAGGTACATATGTGACCAGAGGCTATCGCATGGTATGCCGTTCTCACGTGCACTCACACATGCATTTCATAGGTATCTTGATATTTTACAAAACATTATTTTCACAGAGTAAGAAGACTACATTTGTAAACACGATTGTAACAGCGAAAATCGTAACGACCTCGAGCTTATGAACTCGTGTAAGCACGCGATATGCACATGTGAGGTCGGTACGTCCGCATTCCATGCGTTTCCTATATNTACGTGTGATTATACATTTCCCGTTAAAATCTCGATATTGAGTGTTGACATATCATCAGCACGCACGTGTACTATTGTTTACCAGGGGCCTGTTCTTTTATGCAGAGCAAACGGTTTGACCGTTTATAAATGTAACAATTTCGAGTATAAATCCTGGCGGACCTGCAAAGGTGTATGCAGGCCTTGCAAGGCTTTTTCAAGGCTCGCCTGAAAGCAGCATCAGATTACTAGGTCCCACCTTATTTAATAAACAAACAACAGTGGTCCGATCGGTTTGACCGTTTAAACGAAAGGGCCCAGGTGTAACTATAATTTGCACTACGATATTGAATGCCCGATATGCAATGCGGAAATGACGACATGGTGTACATGCACATTTCGATCAAGATAATTGAGTCCGAGCTGTACTTTTTCCGGAAGTATGTTACGAAAATGGACGGTTGACGATGGTTCTTTATAATCAATGAACATGTCGAGCGATAAAATCCATTCAGTTCAACCTCAATGTGGCCTCAAGCTAAACATACAGTGTAGACCTAAGTTATCTACCATTTTATGGAAAAAGTAAGACTTGATGTGAATGTCAGTTGGTCAAAATGTGGTATATTGAAATGAGGTTTATGAGGTCAAAAACCAACTAGTTGACCTTGACCTCAAGTACCTAACACTATATACATTTGCAGGAAGCAGAGTCATCTGTATAGCCAATGGTTTAAGTAAAATCTAGTTATATCTGAATTCTCTTACTACTTTCATTGAAAGAGTTTAAATTAACAGTGAGCAATATTATCTGTTTTATGATGACATGTTATCACTTCAAACAATACCTTGGATACTTCATACAATCATGTATAAACTTTATCTAATAAAATGTCTGATTTTCACTCTTTCTGTTTTGATACAGGTGGAGAACAAAGGTATGGCTGAGGTGCTTAATTTGGAGCTAAATACATATGAAGTAAAAGAGATTCCTGCCAGTGAGTTATCAACATTCCACTATAGACAAATATCTAGTGACCCTGCACGTGTAGACATCAGCCTCAAGCCTCGTGTGAAACGTGTGGAGTATGTCACCCAGCGACAGTTGCTCTCCAAGATGGCCGCTGGGAAGCAGCTGACAAGGACCACGTTGGGTGGCTCAGGTGGAAATAATTTTGTGTTCACAACAGGGCGACCAGTTGTCATGGAGGCAAGTAACGGTAAAATGTCTTCCTCTTCAACTACGGCATTGCTTGACAATCAAAAGTTTGGTAAGATAGACAGTATCGTGCAATCAGTTACACCAGTGTCCTCAACACAGCCAAGGTTTGTGACAGTGTCAGCAGCACCTAGTCATGGAGGCACGGTGCTCACATCGTCTAATACAAACAGTCTGGCACAGGGGGTCGGTAAACAGTCCAGTAGTATGCCAGTAGTTATACAAACGGTGGAGTCTAAACCAGGCATTAAACCAAGTGTTGTGGGTGGTATCAGTTTACTACCACCAAACCTTGCCTCGCTGGCAAACGCTCAGAAGGCGTCCACGTCACAGCCAGTGACTGTGAGTATGACATCTAATCTAGTTCAGTCCTCAACACCTACTAACACGATAGTAATTCAGTCACTGCCCAACCAATCTCCCTCAAATACAGTCGTAGAAAACTTACTGGAAGCTAGCTCCATGGACAGATCTGCAAATGACAACCAACAAAACAGTGTTACCTCATTGACTGGGCCCCTGACTTCTGTACCAATGTCTGTGGTACATGGTCTAGTAATTGAGGAGTCAGCGATTCAGCTGTCCTCCCTCTCCCCAGTCACCAACGGGGAGAAAAACATGGATATTTCTGTTGTGGTTGAGGAGGAGGAGGAGGAACAAGATAACTCTCCACAGGAGGAGTTACAAAAGTCCCTTGATACAGACACAATTTTATGTAAAAACGAGGTTGAGAGCCTTGACAATATAATGGATACCAGTGATACCATTGTGGAAGCTACGGGAGAATTTCAGGAAGCGGAAATGGTGCAACTAGTACAGGACCAGATTCTGGAGGAGGAGGGTGTGGAGGGCATACAGGTGCCCTCGGACCACATCATCACTGCCTCAAATATCTACCAGACAGCTGATGGCATAATTATCATCCAGAACCAAGATGGGAGCACGGTACAACTCCAGGGTGGGGACGGAGAGCCCATTCCCTTGGAAACTGTACAGGCCCTGCTGGCCATGGACGGACAGCTTTTACAGACCACACTGGAAGAAGGGGAACAACTCCAGCTCGACCAGTAAATATGGACATTGAAACTGCAATAATATCACTAGATCGTAATAGCTATAGACCATGTTGAGGGGAGGGAAACAACAGTTCTAATTATATTACAGCACTTTTGGCTAGTACAAATTTAGTTATATAATATAAGCTTCTACCTGGATAAATCTCACTTACTCCTTCACTGTTTTGTAATTTGTAACTTTTGACAGACAACACATTACAGGAAACTTGTCAAATTTGCAGCATTACTTGCTCTTTTGTAAGACATAGCTATTCTGATAATAGGTATAATTCATGAAAACAATGTATTTCAGTCAAAACTGTTGCACAAATGTATCTGTTTAGAGTTCTGTTGTATAGCCGGAATTCCCCAGCTGTAGTATGAATACTTTCTGTATACATTTTTGGACAAGAACATTATTCATAAAATAGTACCGTGATGTAGGTAAATCAAAATTTTCATTGGAATTAAATTGAGTACTGGTTTCCAGGCTTGGTTTAGTAGGGATACAAAGTATAGTATACCATCACTGTAGACAATGACATAAATTTGTGAAATCGTTAAATTTTAAGTGTATGGGAAAGCGGTTGACTCTATGGCCTGGTTATAATTAAAACAAAACTTGTAGCTGTAGTGAAATCAGATGTTAACTCCTCTAAAAAATTCTCTTTCCCCAGAATAAATTCAACATCTTCCACATCTAGTCAATAAATTGAAGACGTATATCTTTTTTTCTCAACTTTTGGAATTTAAATTAAAAAGTTTAAACAAAGTCAAGTGAAGTTAACTTTTAGTTATAGTTGTAATTTTGTAATTTTGGATTTAAACATAGTAACTAGCTTTAAGGATCTCTGTGCCACTGCAGGCAAAACACTTAAGAGAATTCCACTGTAGTTTTTTGTACTTACAGCAACCTCCTTTATTTCATTTTGGATAATTGTAGTGCGACTAACTATCATGACTCGGTCAAGGTACTACAGTACTACTAGAGCAACAGTATAATGAATAGAGGTCCTGGGTTTGAATCCTGGTATATATGGTGCCATTGCAATTTAACACATTTCGAACACTGTTGTTACTTTTTTGTTTTTTTCATCTAAATAACTTTTTCAATAAAGTTTTGCAAGATATTTTTTTCATATATATGTCAGATCTATAGACATGTCAAAAAGATATTTCCGACGTAGAGGTTCAGTTTTTGGCAGTGGTACAGGGGTCCATGTACACCTTTATTAAAGTGTAGCTTTTATGTGTTGAGCTACCACTTGTCTATAACTGTCGGTTAGATCATCTGCCAAGTACTTCTTTCTATCTGGCTATGAAAAAAAAAATACACACACAAAAACTTTTTCTCAAATTCACCAGCCCAGAAAGATATAGGTATAAGAGGAAGGTGTTAATTAGCCTTCACACAAGTTTTATTTCAGAAAGTTGTTGATGACTTGGTTTTCCTTGACCCAGGTATCTTTGTCAAGTGTTTATGTATACCGGGAAATGTTAGTCACAGTGCAGCTGCCCTTTTCACTCTCCATTATGAGGACAAATCTCTCAAAAATCTCTCAAAAACTTTTCACTGCAGTTAAATTTATGCCTTTTCGTCCTCTGCAATAAGGGCAAATTTATCATAATGGCCAATGTGACAGCACAGTTTACCCTATATAGTCATTACATGCAAAGACAAAATGTATACTGGATAAATAAGGTTTTTTTCACTGGGCAAATGTTTCAGGACAGTGTGAGTGAATATCATTACACATGTTTCCATACATAGAATTTCCATTATGAAGGGTAACATTTGCTTCAGTTCCCTTGAGCAAGTATACAGTACACAGTGCCAGGTAGTGAGCTTTACCGATCCCAAATCACAACATAAGGTGTTGTCTACAATGACCAGGATATAGTTACTAGAAGTTAAAGGTCAAAAGAATGAATACATTGAAGATGTGATATACCAACCTGAAGCAGTAAATCACACTGAATTCATATTAAGGCAGAATAAAGTACAGTCAATCTTCGATGTTTCAAACTTTGCGAGACTATCTGGGAAAATTAAAAACATTGAGACTTTGACTCGCAAATGTTGATCTTCATTTTCTTTTTAGATTTTGCATATACTGCATAAGACCAAGTGTGGTTTGGAAGTGATGGAACACTGGGCTAAAAACTCATTTGAAATCTGTAATCATTGGTTTTATACAATTAGAAAAAATGTGTCATGTACACTGTATATAGTTTGCATGTTTGGGTGTTAAAATGACCCCTGGACACACTAATATTCTTGTACAGGTAATTGTTTTACTTTTATTTATTAGTTGTAATTTCCAATGATTTCCTAATGATAGGACCTTGATTGTAGTTTGAAACGGTGAGAAATTTGACTCATCAAAGTTTGATTCATAAAGGGAATATCAGTAGAGTTGTATAAAGATCGACAAAGCCAGTAATTTGAATCTTCAAAGTTTGATTTATAGAAGTTTGACTGTACTTTGGTCATGATTTAAATATTTTGTGAATGTTTGTAGTGCTAATGTATACTGGACTACACCTGACACGTTGTAATGTGTATGTGTACCGTGATATCAGTAGTTTACGTCAAGAGAGAAGACAGTTGGACGTGCAAGGTTTGGAATGGAAGGTTTAGGTATGATTCGGTACCTTTATAGAAAATTATGAGTTCAAAATATTTTGAATATTGTACATTTTTTTGAGATGTTAAATATCAGGCTGTTATGAATTGTGCGAGAGACATATTGTCGATGTACCAATTATAACACTCCTAGTTTTGCGCACTCTGCTATAGTTAACATTTCAGCGCAATAAAGAGTTGGTGTCGAGACGTTTTCTTCAATAGTTTACAATATTGTTAGAATGGAAATAATTTATAAACAATGTACATGATTAAGTGCTCCAAGCTAGTGTCAAAAGTGCTAAACTGTGTCAAGTGTTACAAGTATGCTTACAGAGGGGTGGTAGACCATGTGATGTGAGCTTTGCCAGATATGTTATTACTGGTGAAATACTGGAACATCCAATATTAATAGTCCTACAGCCATAGTGGAATCTAGGATTTATGGCAGAGCAAATCTTGCTATAAAATATGTGTAGCAATATCATGTTTTTATACAAAGTTGTATTATACATTCTGTTCATTGTCAAACAGTTGTAACAGATTACATATTTATTGGCAAACAGTTACAAATTACTGTATATGTAAGACCTGTCTTTGTTCTAATACCAGGAAATATTGAAAGATAGTGAGAATTCTTTTCAAAGAGCAGCTATAGAAATTTTAATAAATATCTTAAACTTTTTGCAAAGACAGTTTAATGTATTAAAATTCTTACTCCTTGGATGTATGGACTGATGTGTTGTTTTTGGTTGTCAGTAGTTCAAGATTGATTATAAGCCTATGCAATGATGTAGTGTGTGGTCAGAAAGGCCAAGTGACGTTGGTGGTACAGCCTCTCCACTGTCTGTCAACTTTCAATAAAACCCCTCTACTGTTCAAGAACAGCCGAGTTGATTTTGACTCCATGGTTTGGATTATTGTTGAACCAAGGAGAGGCAACCAATTATTTGAGGTAGTAGCCCTCCTGGGGACAGATGGGAAGTGCTGATTAGGTGGGAAATTCAGTGCAAGTAAAGGGATTTTAACGATATCATCTAGAACATTTTTGATGAAGGTGATTCAATGTGTATGAACAGAAGGTGTGTCCCCTGGCACGCCGGGGGAAAAGTTGTGGGGCCCAATTGGCGAAATAAATGTTAAAAATCCTACTCCGTTTGTACCTATAAATGGGATTTTAACGGATTTGGTATGGAGCATCATTGGGCAAAAGGAGCTCGATTTTGTATAAACGTAGGATAATGCCCATTTAAACGAAGATGGAAAGTAGGGTATTATCGTTTCTAAAATACTTATACAAAACAGCTCCACGGATTGGGAGCGTATTTGACCTGATCACTAGGGCAAAGTTGTGTTTTGTGAAAGTTTTTGACGTTGGTAAAACCCCTTCTACTGGAAAGTGGGGCTCAAATAGAGGACACTTTAGGTGTACAGATATGTACTTAAAAATAACGGAGGTCACTATATAATCATATATGCACTTTGTGTAGTAGTCCGAATTATTCTGACGTTTTATCAACTTTTTTTAATATCGGTCTGGCGTCGATTAACGCCAGACCGATATAAAAAAAAAAGTCGATAAAACGTCAAAATAATTCGGACTAGCTGTGTAAGTGTAGAGAAACAAATATTAGCTCGCTAGTAGGATTAGTCCGGGGTACGTTAAACCTGGGTCGGAGCATAAAACGTTTAGATCGCCACACCAACCACATGAACAATTGCTGAGCATGAAGGCACAGCAGAATTATAATCTTGGGATATAACATGGAAAGTTGAAACCCCTACCCTATAACCATATATGAAATTTTCATATTTCGAAGAATCGCTCCGGGGCCAAGTCCCGCCCCAGGAGACTAGTCCCTTCATCATGACATGGGAACAGTTGTGATATTTACGAACAAAATTAAAACAGTATTACATGTTAAGTTAATGAGCATTGGTTTATTTATTCTAGTGCCTTTGACTTAACCGTTAACGTTTGGTACAAACGGTCAGAAGCACACGGATCCCGGCCCTTCTCTGTTACATACTATTTACATATACATGTGGTGTTTTTCATTGCTCTGTGAAGTTGACCATGACACCAGGCAGTTGTTCATTAGGTTTTGTTTCCGGAGACAACGATCTGGGCAAGGATGTATCACTTGCAGGTTGTGCACATGTTCGGTTTCTGCTGTGATATACTTGCTGTCCTCGATTTACGAACTTTTCGTTCTACACACCGCACAGCGTGTAGCTTGAGCGTCTTTAAAGATGTTATTTACAGCACCACGACAGAACGAATGATCTAGTGATAGGCTCTTCCATGGCTCTTCAATAATCCAGGGACCTTTTTTCATGGCCACTAAAGAAGCTGTTTTAGGAGTAGTGCATCTGGAATGCGACAGACGCAGCCAACCAAGCACACATAATGCCGCTACAGGAGACTGATAGGAGGTGGATACTTTATCTTACCACTAGGTGGCTAGAAGACCAAATGAACGATCAGGTGATCGAGAAGTTAATTGACTAGGATCTTTCCAGCATTACTGATAGTGATAGATTTCTGTGGCAGTCACTGCATCAACAATTTCCTGTCCGCTAGTTTAGATGAATAATAAACATATCCTTGAACTATTGCGGCATTTTACCACGTCTTCGATACAACGACATTTTTAATTGGATAAGAACCATGAATTATTGGTTGATAGCAGACAAACAACGCGTTTTTATTTAACCCTTAGATCTATTTAAAAATATGACAAGCTTGCAATCAGAACGTTCCGCCGAACTGACCACAAAGTGACTTCAAATAGTATATATATAAATCTGCCCACTGCTCATGTGTTGACGAGCGAAGTCAATAGATAGGTGATTTTGATTGACGTGAATAAACATCTGGTAAAAAGCATGGTCGACCAAATGGCGACTGAAAATGAAAAGACCTTCCCAAAGATATCCAGTTTCATAGGGACATAAATGGACAAAAATCGAGCAGCTTGTTGCGAAATCAAGACATATTGGCATGAAGTGACCGTTGGAATAAATTAAGATTAGATTAATTAGGTAACCTTGCATATTGTAGGCGTATAAGCAGAGAGGTAGACACGAAAAAGAGATATTTTACTGTGTCGAAAAGATATAATTAACAAGTTGCTATATTAAAGTGGAAAATAAAAGTCGTGATTCGAAAATGTTTGAAAAATGATCAAACCCAGACAGCAAACGACCTTCATAAATGATCGTTTCCAACATTTGTTCACCCTCGTTATATAATTCACCATAATACTAGTACACTCAGATATGTTGATTATTTCTAAAATATACCTTTATCACAAAACAAAAACAGTTCATGCAGCTGTCCAGAACCTTGCCCGCTTAATTAGCAAATAAATTCGTCAGCACTCGGGTCCTTTAATCGATTTTAAAGAATCGTATACATATTTTTGGACTTGTTTGTAAGCAAATCTCTTAATATCTACATTTTTTTCTGAACAAAGTTTCTTGCATGTCAGACAGTTTAGCGGTACATGTAAAAGCCTCTGTTTGAGATTTAATTTTTGATCTGTTTTTAAAAAGATTCTTCAATTAAATAGGCACTGAATTGGTCGTCTTCCTCCAAATTCTGGTTCTTCATTGTAATGAGACCAATGATCTGTAGGAGGGTGAAGTGTTCGTGTTCTTGGTCGCTGCCCAGCAATCCTCAACCTTAAATCGCTGCCCAGCAATCCTCAACCTTTTCAGGTTGACACAGTTGTTATTGAGATCCATTGCATTAAGAGTGGTCTCATCGACTTTCAGCCTGGAGGCATGGCTGCATTTTAGTGTCAACCGCCACTTTGAAGTTTAAGTGAGGGGGAATTTTCACAACATCTTTTGCACTTACTGGTCTAGTGGCAAAACAGAGTCGAAATGGTAGGAGATTCAAGAGATTTGTGATGGTTCTGTCAGAGTTGTTTCCCCTCACCTTTCATTCTCGCTTATATCTACCAGTGAGTATCGGGGCTTGCCCATGGTCGCTAACAGGGAAGTACTGCATAAGGCTTGCCCATTTCACGCAGACTAGGAAACGGTGGAGGCTGCAAGGTGCACACAGCACAATGTATCGCACTGAATAGATCAAGTAGACCATACAATATGTATCTAAATATCATATTATCAGTATTATCAGTAAATAGTACCAGCTACAATACAGCTAACCTAATTCAGGAAAAAATATGATTTTGGAGTAGATTACTCAGATAACTTTTTACTAACTTTGTGACATAGATTAGATAATATTTAATTACACGCGCAGAGATGATTAATTTATGTTTTGATATGTGACTATAGTATAACCCCGATGTATCGCAACCTCCTTACATTGACACTTTATGCGGTACAACCAGATGTCCTGTTTAAATGCCAGGTAGACAAACGCTGGTTCGTTTCGGTGCTTATATCCAACACTTTTAAAACAATGAATACTCCAACATACATGCATATATGCAATTTTTATTATACATAATTGTTTTTAGAAGAGTAATTAGTTTAGAAATACTCAATTAAATCTGGTATTAAGATCTATGTGTCACATGCAAGATACATGTACGATCTGGTATGAAACAATTGTGCACGTATTGACAATGAAAAACCAATATTCTTTCGTATGTAACGATAAAATAAATAGGCAGCCAACTTCAAGCCAGAAAAATGACGAAAAAATTGGAACTCTTCTTTGCTTGAGATAGGACAAAGAGCGGTTAGACTCTCCCCTTAATAATCTTTCTACGTCTCCCCGGCCTCTTTTTCCCTACAGAAACCCCAATATTTGAACAGTGCACTAGTGCAGATCAAATGCTATGTAACACCTAGTACGTATCCCCGAACTTTGTACACGGAAGGAATTAGCGGCTTTACAAACATTGATAGAGAGGTTATGCTGTCCTGTGTACAAGGACAAGCGAGAACAGTTTGATCGGTGTTAAATGACATTTTCATCACGTACATGTATGTATATAACATTACCACCGAAAGTATAACCAACCCGAAAAGTTGTTTAAGGAATATATGGTATTAAGGATTGGTATAATTTACATAGGTATAGATATATATTTATATATATCTTTTATTCCATTACCTCCATTCACAATTTTCTTGGAATTTACAATACATTTCCTGAAACCTATGACACATCATGATTATTTGTACCCGGAATTGAGCTTTCATTTTTCCTCGTGCTTGCCTATCAATATATTTCCCGTCGGATACTGCCCTGTTCAAGGGGTGCGGTTTTTATATCGGAATATGTGTAGGTGGTTAAAAAACCCTGCAGTGCTATGTGTAGACATATGCTGTATCTATTTATAACCACGCGAACTGAAGTGTGACGTTAAGATCACCCACCATTGGCGAAGATGTTACTAAAGTAGATCCCTCTCTGTGTCGTTCAAAGGTCATTTAAACGAATGTTTCATGTGACACGCTAGTCAACAAACTCCACCGTCCAGACCAGCCATGGCGAATCCGAACTCTAGCGGAGACAGCGACACAGATCTACCCGGAAGTGAGACTTCGGACGAAGGTAAGGCGCGACTTAGGGTATGTTCGACACGAGTACTACGATAGCTCCATAATATATCCGATGTATAGACCGCGAACGATACTCCAGAACCGGGTCTATCAAGCCCATAGCTGTGATGTGATTACCTTTCAATCAGACATCTGACATTGTGATGTCGACTATCCAGTACACGTGACGTTGTGATGTCTACTTTCCCGTACACATGTGACGTTATGATATCGACTGTCAAGTACACACGTGACATTGAGACGTCGACTCTAACGTACACATGTGACGTTATGATATCGACTGTCCAGTACACACTTGTGACTTTGTTACGTCACCTCTCCAGTACACATGTGACGTTATGATGTCGACTCTCCAGTACACATGTGACGGTATGATGTCGACTCTCACGTACACACGTGACATTGAGACGTCGACTCTCACGTACACATGTGACGGTATGATGTCGACTCTCAAGTACACACGTGACATTGAGACGTCGACTCTCACGTACACATGTGACGTTATGATGTCGACTCTCCAGTACACATGTGACGTTATGATGTCGACTCTCCAGTGCACATGTGACTTGTGATGTCGACTCTTTCATACACATGTGACGGTATGATGTCGACTCTAAAGTACACATGTGACGTTATGATGTCGACTCTCCAGTGCACATGTGAATTGTGACGTCGACTCTCACGTACACATGTGCCGTTATGATGTCGACTCTCCAGTACACATGTGACGTTATGATGTCGACTCTCCAGTGCACATGTGAATTGTGACGTCGACTCTCACGTACACATGTGCCGTTATGATGTCGACTCTCCAGTACACATGTGACGTTATGATGTCGATTCTCACGTACACATGTGCCGTTATGATGACGACTCTCCAGTACACATGTGACGTATGATGTCGACTCTCCAGTACACGCGTGACGTTGAGACGTCGACTCTCACCTACACATGCGATGGTATGATGTCGACACTCACGTACACATGTGACGTTATGATGTCGACTCTCCAGTACACACGTGACGTTGAGACGTCGACTCTCACGTACACATGCGATGGTATGATGTCGACACTCACGTACACATGTGACGTTATGATGTCGACTCTCCAGTGAACATGTGGCTTGTGATGTCGACTCTCATGTACACATGTGCCGTTATGGTGTCGACTCTCCAGTACACATGTGACGTTATGATGTCGACTATCCAGTACACATGTGACATTATAATGTCGACTATCCAGAACACACGTGACGTTATGGTGGTGACTTTCCAGTACACATGTGGCGTTATGATGTCGACCCTCACGTACACATGTGACTTGTGATGTCGACTCTCCAGTACACATGTGACGTTATGATGTCGACTCTCCAGTACACATGTGCCGTTATGGTGTCGACTCTCCAGTACACATGTGACGTTATAATGTCGACTATCCAGAACACACGTGACGTTATGGTGGTGACTTTCCAGTACACATGTGGCGTTATGATGTCGACTCTCACGTACACATGTGACTTGTGATGTCGACTATCCAGTACACATGTGGCGTTATAATGTCGACTCTCCAGTACATATGTGACGTTATGATGTCGACTCTCCAGTACACATGTGACGTTATGGTGTCGACTCTCCAGTACACATGTGTTATGATGTCGACTCTACAGTACACATGTAACGTTATGGTGTCGACTCTCCAGTACACACGTGACTTGTGATGTCGACTCTCCAGTACACACGTGACTTGTGATGTCGACCCTTCTCTCAGTACACATCTGGCGTTGTGCTTTCCTCCATCACGATGTTGATTATGTGTAAATTGGTTTTGCAAAGGAGATTTTTGTTAACACAAAGTTGATTTATTCAGTTGCCTTGGTTTTGTTGACAAATAAATACAAAATTATTCCAGTAATATTCGTCGTATTGAT
Source organism: Mizuhopecten yessoensis (assembly GCF_002113885.1). Lineage (NCBI taxonomy): Eukaryota > Metazoa > Mollusca > Bivalvia > Pectinida > Pectinidae > Mizuhopecten > Mizuhopecten yessoensis. The sequence goes on from NW_018408321.1 coordinate 706,613, forward strand.
AATCAATTTCACTCAAAAATTAATTTTCAGTTTCACATGCTGATAGCGGCTTCAAGAAATTCTACTCGAGTGTGAAAAAGTTGACGAAGCGGTAAGTTTTTCTTTGTATGACAGGCAAAAATATGTTTGTATTTCGATGGGCGTCTGAAATAGGAACAGAAGACAGAAGTACATGTGATGCGTGTGTAGAAAAAAATAGAAAGCTACTTGACGTGCTTCGTCTTTATAGAAATACTAGAACATTTTGTCTGCAGTTACCCTCACCCACGCTCTAAGTTAGCGTATTATCCTGAAGTAAGATAATGCGGTGATTTTCAGGGAACTAAAGGAATATGAAACGTGAAACCGGACTCGAACTCATGACCTTGATATCTCAGTTCTAGTGTTGTACTCAAAATCAAGAGTGGTTTGATGTCAGTTTATTGCAGTATATAGATACAGTGTATATATATATATTTACATTTGCATGGCATTGCCACTATATAGCCTCTTTGAAAGCTGTGTCTTTGATGGGACTTTAATAACCATACATCACGAGACACCAGTATTAGCGTATTAATACGACACTGACCGGAACTACAATATCCAATATAAATAAACATGACGGCTGCTGAAATATCGCTGGGCATTGTGAGATTTGACAATGTCATTGTAAATTTATGTGTAAAATAAAAAATAAAATAAAAATCACTTTTATTACAACGAAAGCAATATCGTACAAAATGCACATCGGTTGAAATCACCAATAACCATAACGCTCATGCAATTTATCAGAAATATCGTCTGTTACACTGCACTGATCAACAGGGGTTTCGTTACAAATGTCTGAAATACACATATTCTATAGACCTACTGACACATATGTTACAGACCTACTGATATGAGTCACAGCACACATTAACATTTCAGACATTTTGTAACGAACCTGTGCTCCGTCGCAAGATCACTCACTTCAAACGCTATCAGTTTCACGCGTCTCGCATCCACGGTTCCTGATTTCTGACGACATGTCAAATAACGAGGCCGTTATAGAATCTACCGACTGTTGTCAGGTTCCCATACTATCAACAAATAAAGTCACGCGTGGATTTTTTACAAAATGAGCAAAGAGAAAAGTTCGAATTAACTTCCAAAAATAACTCCGTCGTGGAGAGCAAGGTCGGATTTACGGTGTTCACTGTATTTGTCCATGCGCGAAATTTGTTCCGGGGAAAAATCTAAACAATTTCAAATCTAACTTTCAGCGCAGAGTTCTATTGATAAACTTAAATCACCCTATAGACATATCATACGCAATTGTATTGATACTGAATTGTGGAATAAAATTGAAGTATTTGTTAAAATTTCAAAGTACTACTTTGTTCGCCAATCCGCACGCGACAATACGCTGTTCAAACTATTGAACGAAATTGTGTGGACTGTCGATAAGGCGGGCATTTTTAATTTTAAATATAAATTATCAGTTAAAAAAGAACATAAGAGGTAGAGAAAACGTAAATATAAGTATTGAACTGTTTTTGTATGGTATTTATGATCTATTTGAATGACACCGCTAGCGCGCATTATGTTGTTTGCTTACAAAGCTGTGTCATTAAAGCAGTTCAATGCTTAATTGTTTTTGTTGAAACTTTGGGTAAATAAATGTATTCTCGCATCTCAAATACCAAAATATTTTAAAATGAAACATTGAAATTAACAATTATTTCACTCTCCTCGCAACACTTAAAAATAAGCAAATAAAAAAAGGACAGCTTCACATATATTTGGTGTTGGTTTGCAGAATATACTACTATTAGAATATAAACATTTCTGGTACGTGATCGCTTGTAGCAAACGGCAAGTAATTCGCATTTATAAAGACAAGTTAGATAAGACATGGATAAAACCGCTGGTTACTCAACACTGGTAGGCAGTTATCAGTGATTGTTTCTGTGTAAGTCTGTAATGTCGGCTAAGGTTATCTGTCGTCGGAGGTTCGATCCTTATCATTATATATAGGGGAGACAACTCACATCATGAACGTGGGCGGCTTTCGTCGATTTTCCAAAAACAAACCGTTGACAATCATTGGAGATAAGGGTTTTATAGAATAAATAAATTAGTAATATTATTGATGTGAAATACGTCGAAGTTATTACTAACATGTATGATGGAAGCCAAAGTTATGAAGAAGGTTCTCTGGCAAGTATCTTCCGACAGACAAGGGAAATAGATCCCAGTTCCGCAGTGACTATTCAGTGTAGAAGGAACATCGTTCCTGTCAGAGGGCTATACAGCTAGGCGTAGATATTTTGTGTGCTAATGAAGTGTGGTCCAGGTTTATTTCGTCATATTCCCAATATTATGCATTTTTGCACACTTATTGACAATATGAAATGTGTTATTTCTAATTTTCCAGTTCATAAAATCAAAGCATTCTACTTTTCCGTTGCAGTTGTCTTACGAACACCGTTAGGGGAAATAAGGAATTAAAACTGTCGGTAGTATAGGGGATGGTCTCAAGTACAGGGGAAATAAGGAATTAAAACTGTCGGTGGTATAGGGGATGGTCTCAAGTACAGTGGAAATAAGGAATTAAAACTGTCGGTAGTATAGGGAATGGTCTCGTGTGCAGGGGAAATAAGGAATTAAAACTGTCGGTAGAATAGGGGATGGTTTCGTGTACAGGGGAAATAAGTAATTAAAACTGTCGGTAGTATAGGGAATTGTCTCGTGTACAGGGGGAATAAGGAATTAAAACTGTCGGTAGAATAGGGGATGGTTTCGTGTACAGGGGAAATAAGGAATTAAAACTGTCGGTGGTATAGGGGATGGTCTCAAGTACAGTGGAAATAAGGAATTAAAACTGTCGGTAGTCTAGGGAATGGTCTCGTGTACAGGGGAAATAAGGAATTAAAACTGTCGGTAGAATAGGGGATGGTTTCGTGTACAGGGGAAATAAGGAATTAAAACTGTCGGTGGTATAGGGGATGGTCTCAAGTACAGTGGAAATAAGGAATTAAAACTGTCGGTAGTCTAGGGAATGGTCTCGTGTACAGGGGAAATAAGGAATTAAAACTGTCGGGGGTATAGGGGATGGTCTCAAGTACAGTGGAAATAAGGAATTAAAACTGTCGGTAGTCTAGGGAATGGTCTCGTGTACAGGGGAAATAAGGAATTAAAAATGTCGGTAGTATAGGGGACGGCCCGTGTACAGGGGAAATAAGGAATTAAACTGTCGGTAGTATAGGGAATGGTCTCGTGTGCAGGGGAAATAAGGAATTAAAACTGTCGGTAGAATAGGGGATGGTTTCGTGTACAGGGGAAATAAGGAATTAAAACTGTCGGTGGTATAGGGGATGGTCTCAAGTACAGTGGAAATAAGGAATTAAAACTGTCGGTAGTCTAGGGAATGGTCTCGTGTACAGGGGAAATAAGGAATTAAAACTGTCGGGGGTATAGGGGATGGTCTCAAGTACAGTGGAAATAAGGAATTAAAACTGTCGGTAGTATAGGGAATGGTCTCGTGTACAGGGGAAATAAGGAATTAAAAATGTCGGTAGTATAGGGGATGGTCTCGTGTACAGGGGGAATAAGGAATTAAAACTGTCGGTAGTATAGGGGATGGTCTCGTGAACAGGGGGAATAAGGAATTAAAACTGTCGGTAGTATAGGGGATGGTCTCGTGTACAGGGGAAATAAGGAATTAAAACTGTCGGTAGTATAGGGGATGGTCTCGTGTACAGTGGAAATAAGGAATTAAAACTGTCGGTAGTATAGGGGATGGGCTCGTGTACAGGGGAAATAAGGAATTAAACTGTCGGGAGTATAGGGAATGGTCTCGTGTACAGAGGAAATAAGGAATTAAAACTGTCGGTAGTATAGGGGATGGTCTTGTGTACAGGGGAAATAAGGAATTAAAAATGTCGGTAGTATAGGGGACGGCCCGTGTACAGGGGAAATAAGGAATTAAACTGTCGGTAGTATAGGGAATGGTCTCGTGTACAGAGGAAATAAGGAATTAAAACTGTCGGGAGTATAGGGAATTGTCTCGTGTACAGGGGGAATAAGGAATTAAAACTGTCGGTAGGATAGGGGATGATTTCGTGTACAGGGGAAGCAAGGAATTAAAACTGTCGGTAGTATAGGGAATGGTCTCGTGTACGGGGGAAATAAAGAATTAAAACTGTCGGTAGTATAGGGTATGGGGGGATGGTTTCGTGTACAGGGGAAATAAGGAATTTAAACTGTCGGTAGTATAGGGTATTGCCTCGTGTACAGGGGGAATAAGGAATTAAAACTGTCGGTAGGATAGGGGATGATTTCGTGTACAGGGGAAGCAAGGAATTAAAACTGTCGGTAGTATAGGGTATGGGGGGATGGTTTCGTGTACAGGGGAAATAAGGAATTAAAACTACGGTAGTATAGGGGATGGTCTCGTGCAAAAGGGAAATAAGGAATTAAAACTACGGTAGTATAGGGGATGGTCTCGTGTATAGGGGAAATAAGGAATTAAAACTGTCGGGAGTATAGGGGATGATTTCGTGTACAGGGGAAGCAAGGAATTAAAAATGTCGGTAGTATAGGGGACGGCCCGGGTACAGGGGAAATAAGGAATTAAACTGTCGGTAGTATAGGGAATGGTCTCGTGTACAGAGGAAATAAGAAATTAAAACTGTCGGTAGTATAGGGAATTGTCTCGTGTACAGGGGGAATAAGGAATTAAAACTGTCGGTAGTATAGGGGATGATTTCGTGTACAGGGGAAGCAAGGAATTAAAACTGTCGGTAGTATAGGGTATGGTCTCGTGTACAGAATCACAAATGACTCCATCATTGCCCAACATGTTTCTGTAACCACGCCACTGCCTACTCAAACTATGAAATCAAACTCCGAAACTAACTCTCCTGTTTTTGTAATAGGGTTGCTAGCATCAGTGAGTCCCCAGCTACGAGTCCAGTGTCCACGGAAAAGACTGGTCATTTCACAGACATTCCATCCAGCCCCCGCGGACAAACAGGTGACGCCGCCTTCGGGAACGTCTTCGATGACCCAAGTTATGTACGAACTTCGGATTCGGTGTACGACTTCAGCTACAGGTCACGTGGAGTGGCTGTGCTTATTGTCAATGTGACCTTCCTGAACCCGAAAATATCTCCAAATAGAGAATATGCCAAACGCGATATTGAAGTGTTTGAAAAGATCTTAAAAGCCCTGAACTTCACCGTAATAAAACTGAAGGATAAATCTACAGCGGAATTACTGCAAAGACTTGAAGGTAAGTCGTCTTCTTTACAGATGCATATCAGCCTGGTTTACCCTGAATCGGAATGGCTGTTACAATCCGGCACACCGGTCACAGGCATTATCTGTAGATTTACCTGATTCTAGATAACGGCTGTTCCTACTGGGCTTTACTGGGCGCCGTTTTGGTATACAAAAAGTTTCATTTTGTTGATTAACTCCTCCTTACTTTACGCAGAAATACGTTCGACATTGACCTCGGACTGCGACTGCTTTTTGTGCCTGATCAGCTCACATGGTCTGGAAACGAGGATACCCAGCGAGAAACAGAGGCGACAACACACGACCTTCACCTACGACCGCTGGATACCTACCGATAATATCATCAGACCGTTCACAGAGAGCTACTGCCGGTCTCTGAGAGGGAAACCTAAACTCTTCTTTATACAGGTGATTTTCATGGTTGTCTCGCAGTAAAACTGGCAGATCTACGGTGTTACTTCATGTTGTATAGCTAACTTTAGCAACAGACCTAACGAATTCGTACAAACTCTCATCTAGTTTTACATAGCCTGGTTTTGCACTTGTCAAATTTTGGCTGGACCTGACATATACATTACACAGCTTGCTGTATTTGACGGGTCGGTATGGTTTGTAAAGCTGTCTTTATTTCTTTGTTTTTAGGCCTGTCGTACCGTTCACGGATCTGCGGACTGTGACTCAGTAGACCGGGGTATCACAGTAACGGACGCCGTACGTGCTCCCCAGAGTCGGCGATATGACGTCAGAGACCATCCTGAAGGGATGGACGTGGATAGAGACAGTCCGATGGGGATAAATAACTTACATCCATCAGTAGGGGATGAGCAGGGCGATCCGAACGGCTCATCGCAAGACCTGTCTCAATCTATTCGGGGGAAGATCAACCTAGATGAAATTCCTTTCGCAGATGACGATGATACAGAAGACAGTGATGATCCAGACTTGTCAGCGGCAGACAACTCGCGTGTGCCCTATTACCCGCCCCGCCCGCGCCATTCTGGTGATGTGGACGTCTGTACAATCCCGTGTTATCCTCACTGTCTCGTCATGTTCTCATCTGCTTCAGGTAAATATCAAGGTCACAAACATATTCCATTAAACGTAAGTGAAGGTAGAATGTATAGCTAAGATCATCAACACGTGTCTTGCCATTTTTTCCAGGTCTGAGTAGTGCCAACGTTGATCACGTGACTATGGTTGTCTGGTTACATAATTATGTTTGTTCTTTCATAACAGAGCGTTTCGCATGGTCCAATGACTTCAAGGGAGGATGGTTGCCATACTGCATGTATGAAGTCCTCTATAAGATGGCACAACATAACTTCCGGATTGACCTTCTGGAGGCGTTAACGGAAGTGAACGAGTTGATGGCGAAAAGTCTGGAGACAAACGTCCTCGGTGATAAGGTCATGCATAAAGTGAAGTCCGCGGCCTGCATCTACCATATGCTTACCAAAGATATTTACCTTACACCCAAATACGCCCCAGTACCTGTGGTTGATAGGGTACAAGTCTCAGCAGTGTAGTCATGGTAACGATGATACATAGGGTAAAACAGGGATAGTGGAGCCAGTGACGGATATGGGTTTTGCGTTATTTTTTGACGTCACAGTTACTCATTTTGAAGCCGTTGTCGTTTGAACGTTTATGTGACAAAAATCGGTCTCATAGTTTAGCATTTCTATTTTTTTTTCATATCATCCTACTTGTTTTTTGGTCTGCAGCTTTAGATAATAATTCTAGTGCTTTATTTGTCATGTTGCACGAATCTGTAGAAACATATGCATCTTTCTGTGCCATTTACAATTTTCAATCGCTCCCTATAATGTTCAACAGACCATCGAATCCGATAAAAACGACGCAAGTTGAGCTACCGACCATTGTGACGTGGTGATAACTATAAGTTCGGTTTGATATTCTGTTGTGCTAACCTATATGCTTATATGTTCAAAATGTGTATAATTTTCGGTGTTCGTATTGTGTAGAACACCAATTATTGAATAAAAGATTTATTTTTAATTTTCCCGTGTTCCCTTTTTTCATTGGACAAAGATCAATGCCTCGTTATATACACAAGGGCAGACAACTCATTTAGGACACAAGCTGATTTTTTTATGGTTTTGTAATAATGTTTTTATTTATTTATACAGCTATCATTATTCATCCTTGGTCCCAGTTTAAAATCACACTTACGCTAAAATAAGAATTTGTTACAACTATATATATTTATATATCATCATTGGGGATGGCATTTTTACCGAGAGTTGATCTAAACCCCTAAAACGTTTAAAATTATTCTGAAAACCTAAGAGTAGGTCCAAATGTAGCTGTAACAAATTCTCAAGTCCCTGTGGATAATTTGCGCTAGGAACTCCAGTCACTTTTTTTCCGAAAACGAAAGTAACGTATTTGACCGCAAATAAGCCCCCTCTCGCTAATGTCCTGAGAAAAGAGTGGATGCCTGCTATTAACCCCCCTCCATAAATTTATCTCTCTAAAGTATGCATGTCAATTGTTGTCTCCTAACATAAGCAAATTAGCTAATTGATTGAACAAATATTAACCCAAGTTACAATTCTACAATTAATTATGTCACTGAATTAGGCCCAATAGTAAATAGCATGCATGTCATGTGATGTACCCTTATGATTCTGTTTGTCTTTTTTTAGAAATGATTGTGTAATAATGCATTCAAGAATGAACTATGGATGAATATCATAAGTTATTATGAAATATAATGTAAACATAACACAATTTTAAGTTTTCTTAATGACTGAACTTAAAACAAAAAGCATCATTCTGTTGCTGAAAGAACACCATGCTTTCCTTTTTAACGGTTGTGAATTTTGCAGATTTTTACATAAAACGAAATGTTTCTCTTGTATCAAACCCTTTATATGTATGGTCTGTATTAATTAAACAAATTACTAATCAAGTTTTTAGAGTTGTTTTAGAAAGGTGTTATAGTATTCAAATTGAATAATTTTTCGTATTTAACCATTCTGTCGTTGTAAGTTCGTACAAAATTAGCATTCTGAATTTGTATCAACCAGTAAACACCAACTACGTCAATTTGGAAGACTTTTATTCATAAAAAAAAAACATGCTTCTTGCTCATAATGTTTCCAGTCTGCACTCAAATAAGTTGTTTTGTTGTTTATTTTATGATATAGACAATGGTTTATTCAGCCTTGTATACTTAAATTGCTAAGGCTATTGGACTAGCTATGAAATATGCTGAAATAAGAAATGATACAAAACGTTGCTTAATAAAATGAATTGTCGCATAGAAAAATGGTTCAGAAGAAAACAACAGCACAATTAAACGTATTTACTTGTGGTGGCGTTCTCAAGTCTTCAGCCAGTTGTTTTTCTACAACATGAACAATTATACGTACATGCTATGTATTTTGGTCTTACATCGAAATAGTGGCCTATATCCGAGAGAGCGGACATTTGTTAACAGAGTGGATACTCGCAATTAAGCCCCTCCCTTCTTTTGGTCACTCTTTTTTCACTAGGAGTAAAGGCTTATTTACGATCAAATATGGGAAGTGCCTTTTTGTCATATTAGACCATCACTTCTCTATTGTTGTAGTCAGTGTTGTTTTAACTTGATTTTAAGGATAAACGTACCACTGTCAATAACTGTAAGTACTGGAAACAGACTTCAATTCGAGACTACGTTTTACCACACCTTATCATTCCTACAAAACATTTAATTATTTATTGATGACGTCATTATTAGTTTGACGCTTTCACAAAAGGATTTTAACATCTTAAAAGTGCAATCATATTGAAATGGGGCAACTCGGACGGGGTAACATGATACCTCGCCCGGTCATTCTGAAACAACAACAACAACAACAACAAGAACACGTGACAAGAGGATCCCAGTTATTAGGGACAGCAGGCATCTTCAGTGAACGCAGAGCTTGTCCCTGTGCGGCATAGGAAGTCACTTATTTTCGTAAAACGGCTGGGTTTGTGCCGTGGAAGGGATTACAGCAATCGGTTTTAAACACTTTGATGAACCTGGCAAGAAAACTTTTTTCTTTGATATACTCGACATGGTTATGTAAACATATTGCAGGTTGATTGGTCTATGGTTGTGGTGTAGTAGGTAGTATATCGGACTGTTGCACAGACGTTGTGTAGATCTACAGTTACAATGCTGCTTGGTCTTAGGACTTTTGTACAGACGTAGAATATATTTACAGTTACAATGCTTTTTTACTTTGTCCAAAATATAACCGAATTCGTTCCAATATGCTCCGTGCTGTTTGTCATATATTCGCTCCAAATATCAATTCCAACCTTATTGTAGAGCTCATGCCAAATGTTCTTGTCAAAATAATTTTATGTGGATTAGAAACTTTAAACGAAATTGAGAACAAAACATTATTTGACCATGTTGTTGAATATATCGTAAATTCAAACAGATTCTGACTATTACAGTTACAGTTACGATGCTGCTTGGTCTATGGTTGTGGTGTAGTAGGTAGTATATCGGACTGTTGTACAGTTGTAGTGTATATCTACAGTTACGATGCTGCTTGGTCTATGGTTGTGGTGTAGTAGGTAGTGTGTCGGACTGTTGTACAGACGTAGTGTAGATCTACAGTTACGATGCTGCTTGGTCTATGGTTGTGGTGTAGTAGGTAGTGTGTCGGACTGTTGTACAGACGTAGTGTATATCTACAGTTACAATGCTGCTTGGTCTATGGTTGTGGTGTAGTAGGTAGTATATCGGACTGTTGTGCAGGCGTAGTGTATATCTACAGTTACAATGCTGCTTGGTCTATGGTTGTGGTGTAGTAGGTAGTGTGTAGGACTTTTGTACAGACGTAGTGTATATTTACAGCTACAATGCTGCTTGGTCTACGGTTGTGGTGTAGTTGGTAGGACCTTTGTACAGGTGTAGGTTATATCTACAGTTACAATGCTGCTTGGTCTATGGTTGTGGTGTAGAAGGTAATATATCGGACTGTTGTACAGACGTAGTGTATATCTATAGTAACAATGCTGATTGGTCTATGGTTGTGGTGTAGTAGGTAATATATCGGACTGTTGTACAGACGTAGTGTGTATATACAGTTACAATGCTGCTTGGTCTATGGTTGTGGTGTAATTGGTTGTGTGTAGGACTGTTGTACATATGTAGTGTATATCTACAGTTACAATGCTGCTTGGTCTATAGTTGTGGTGAGGAAGGTAGTTTGTAGGACTTTTGTACAGACGTAGTGGATATCTACAGTTACAATGCTGCTTGGTCTATGGTTCTGGTGTAGTAGGTAGTGTGTCGGACTGTTGTACAGTTGTAGGGTATATCTACAGTTACAATGCTGCTTGGTCTATAGTTGTGGTGAGGAAGGTAGTTTGTAGGACTTTTGTACAGACGTAGTGGATATCTACAGTTACAATGCTGCTTGGTCTATGGCTGTGGTGTAGTAGGTAGTGTGTCGGACTGTTGTACAGGTGTAGTGTATATCTACAGTTACAATGCTGCTTGGTCTATGGTTGTGGTGTGGTAGGTAGTATATCAGACTGTTGTTACGATGCTGCTTGGTCTATTGGACATTTTACTGATTGTATTCAATCAACGAATTTGGATCAAGATCGCATTTAAAAAAAAGGATAGTTTGATTCCAAACAAATTAATGTCTGAGACATGGGAATATGGACACTGAACACAGAATTTCTCTTTAGACCTATGATTATGGATTTCTTTCATGAGAACATGTAAGGTTAGACCGGGTAAAAGTATTTTGATAAAATACTAACTAGCAAAGAATGTGTACCTGCAATATACATTTACCTGTAGTCGCGTCATTATTATAAGTGGAATCACGCGCTTTTAGTTTTTTTTATAGAAATAGTGGTAATCATACCTGCCGTACCTCTAATCAGCTGTCGGTCACATGCTAACTCGTGACTTGACGTTTTCTGATCTCACCTGTAACTATTTCCCGAACTCTGAAGTTTTCTAGTATTCTGTGATGTTTCATACACGTAGCCCCGGTTAGTGTGTAGAGGTGGGGTATGTCAATGTACTGGATTGTCAATTAAATGAGTAAAGTAATATAACAGGAAGTCAGTATAACGGGTAGACAGTGTGACAGGTAACAAGTAGTATAACAGGAAGTCAGTATAACGGGTAGACCGTGTAACAGGTAACTAGTAGTATCACAGTAAGTCAGTATAAAGGATTGACAGTGTGACAGGTAACTAGTAGTATAACAGGAAGTCAGAATAACGGGTAGACAGTGTGACAGGTAACTAGTAGTATAACAGTAAGTCAGTATAAAGGATTGACAGTGTGACAGGTAACTAGTAGTATAACAGGAAGTCAGTATAACGGGGAGACAGTGTGATAGGTAACTAGTAGTATAACAGGAAGTCAGTATAACGGGAAGACAGTGGGACAGGTAACTAGTAGTATAACAGTAAGTCAGTATAACGGGTAGATAATGTAACAGGTAACTAGTAGTATAACAGGAAGTCAGAATAACGGGTAGACAGTGTGACAGGTAACTAGTAGTATAACAGGAAGTCAGTCTAACGGGTAGACAGTGTGACAGGTAACTAGTAGTATAACAGGAAGTCAGTATAACGGGTAGACAGTGTGACAGGTAATTAGTAGTATAACAGTAAGTCAGTATAACGGGTAGACAATGTAACAGGTAACTAGTAGTATAACAGGAAGTCAGTATAACGGGTAGACCGTGTAACAGGTAACTAGTAGTATCACAGTAAGTCAGTATAAAGGATTGACAGTGTGACAGGTAACTAGTAGTATAACAGGAAGTCAGAATAACGGGTAGACAGTGTGACAGGTAACTAGTAATATAACAGTAAGTCAGTATAACGGGTAGACAGTGTAACAGGTAACTAGTAATATAACAGTAAGTCAGTATAACGGGTAGGCAGTGTGACAGGTAACTAGTAGTATAACAGTAAGTCAGTATAACGGGTAGACAGTGTAACAGGTAACTAGTAGTATAACAGTAAGTCAGT